>NC_080097.1:28063631-28366661 GCF_950005125.1 Chionomys nivalis | reverse complement strand
GATCTCTTTCGGACCTATGGTCTTTGTCTCAGAGTTCACCCTCAGGCCCTTTGCAGATCCTGGGAGGTTCTGTGATGGTCTACTCAAGGTTGATGACAGAAACCTGAAGGGTGATCTTTAGCTCTGCCATTCTTGGACCAAACAGCTGAATTACTGTGCCCTACTTTTGCCTTCTCTGAGGGTTTGCTTGCTCTCACAGGAAATGGTGAGACTTCCTGAGATTGACTTAAGATACACAGTACAAGTTCATGTGGCTTTCAGTCTAAAATTATGAAAACCCTAATTGCTTCCGTTCATGAGTGACATCATTGAAAACAGTAAATTTCTTAACCCTTTGTCACCTCTCGTATCCAACTCCTCTCCTTTTTAATGTCTCTTCATCCTCTACTGAATGGAACCATCGGAGGAGGGATGATCAGAGAGTTGATCTGACCCAAAGATAAATTCACCACAACATTTTTGCCAAGCACTGTCATTGGGAATTTTGAACTTGAAACTGAGATGATAATATTCTGAAAACCAAGACTGAGTTCCTGTAATTAGGATAAAGTGAACTTTTTTTTTTATTTATTACCTTTATCATTGGGAATCAGAACTGGAGCAAACTGACCGATTTCTAAACCCTGTGCTATGTTACACCTATACTTTCAAAGTCAATCTTAGAATTCACTGAAGATGATTATTTTCCATGTTGTCAACCTACCTGTGTTAGTCAAAAACATTTCTGAGCACTCAATATGGTCACTGGGGGTAATAATGGAGAGAATAGCCCATGTCCATACTTCTTAGATGTCAGAGCTCTACTGGTTCTGTAAACACAACTGTAATTACTGTGTTTGCGTCTGAATTGTGCTGTTCAGGAACATGTGTTTGGACACTCATTAATTGTCTGCTGGTGCTATTTGGGAGGGCTGCAGCATCTTATGAGGTGGGCCCTGGCTGACAGAGGTGGGCCACTGGAGGGTGATTTTTTCATTTCTGTTTTTGAGGGTGCTAGCCCAACCTCACTTCTGTCCTGGTCTCTGCTTCATGGCCTGCCAGTAGATGAGGAATTCTGCTTCATGCTTTCACTACCATGATTTCTACCTTGCTTTAAATGTTGGGATGGCTCTACCCTTCAAAACTACAATTCAAAATAAACCTCTTACCAGCCCAGTCTGGGAAACAGAGTTCTTTCAAGGCCACTTTGAGCAACGGAGTTAGACTCGTCTCAAAAAGAAAGTAAGGGGTGAGGATATAACTCAATAGAAAGATGCTCGCCTAGTGTGGAGGAGCTCTTGGGTTCAACCCGCAGTACCAGAATAGGTAAATTTTTACTATGTTAAAGGCAAAAGTTTTCTTTTTATTTAGACAGAAAATGGGAGGTGATATGGGATTTTCCTCTGTGATTACCCTTAATGAATAAAGAAACTGCTTTGGGCCTGTTGATAGGGCAGAACTTAGACGGGAAAAACTAAACAAAATGCTGGGAAAAAGAAGGTGGAGTGGGAGAGAGAAGCCATGGAGCCCCCAGAGTCAGGCATGCCAAAACTTTACTGGTCAGCCACTGCCACGTGGTGATACACAGATCAATAGAAATTGGTTAAATTAGTATGTAAGAGTTAGCCAACCAAAAAGCTAGAGCTAATGGGCCAAAGAGTGATTTAATTAATACAGTTTCTGTGTAACTATTTCGAGTCTAAGCTAGTTGGGTGGCCGGAATGAACAAGCAGCCTCCTCCAACAGTAAGTAAATGATAAATGAAGTGGATAAGTAATCAGTACATAACCTCTCCCCCATTGCTTCTTTCAGGTATTTGGTTATAGAGAAGAGAAAGACAAACAACCACAATGATGTCTAAGCACACTGGCAGATTTGGATAATATTTAAAGTGAAACTATTATACATTTTAAACATAAAAGTAGACTTTGATAAAACAATATTTCATATTCAGAGAGTCCTGAGGCTAAAATGAACAGAACATCTGATCTCTGTAATCATATATGATGGGTTTGGGAATGACTACCATTCATGAAAGATGGAATTGTGAAGACAAATGAGAAAGCCAGTTACAAATCAATATGCAAAACAGTCAGCGCATCAATCAGAATCCCTCATAACTTAGTGCTTCACGCAAACCCCACACACACTAGAGATAAGCAGCGCGAATGAAAAATAAAGCCGTGCATATTTACCTAATGCGCTGATCTAAAGACAAGGAAATTGAAGTCCAAGGTTATAGAAAGGTACTCAGCCTTCAGAACACACAATCCACCTAAAAGGAAATTATATTTATGTGTGAATATTTACATGCCTTAGCCTGTGTGTGATTCTGTGTTCAGAGGCCAAGCATTTTTTTTTTCTATTCAAAAAGAATGTCAAACAGTGATAACTTTGTTTCTGAAACATTAAGGCCACGTGATTTGCATTCATCCATTGTGAAATGAAAATAGAACTTGTCAACTCTTCATGACTAGGGCATAAATCTTTATGCCACCTTCATGGCAATGATATACAATGTCATGTCAAGTTAATAACATCTAGTGGTGGGCAGATGTAAACAGAAAACTTGACAATGCAGAAGAAAAGCCCTTATGGACTTGCAGGTATAAAATATGGAAATTGGAATACAGGTTCTAAGCTTTAAAGTTACATAGCCAATACTCTGTTTCGTATAGTATGAAATAAAATTTGGAGAGATGGTTTGTCACCAGGCACAGTCAAGAATGCTAGTTTCTTAAGAGATTCAAAAGTTTCCTGAAGAGATCAGAAGAAACACCTCTATTCAAACTTATTTTTAAGAAGCCTGAAGCAACTAGTAAAGACATTCAAGTAAGAATGTGTTTCATTTTCCCAATACATATGTGGGAGGTGATAGAAGCTTATACAACTACTGAAATACTTGTGGGCCTATTATCTCTATCCCTGTACAGGAAAAGTATGACACTTTAATCTCAGAGCATCCTGTGTACTCTGTATAATACAGATTTCCTAAACCATCCCTGGCTTATGTCAAAGGAAAATAAAATGTATATTCCCTAGCATAAAGTATTGTTGCAATCCAGTTCCCAATGTATGTGAATAAAGAGAGAACACACCATTGTTGAATTTCTCCAGCTGAAGGACACTTGCTGGCATGGAGGAAATGGACTTGAACAGATTAAAATAGGTCAATAAGGTCAGCCTTATTTCATGCTCACATTTATCTCCCATTCTGCATGGGAAGGAAATGTGGATAAACTGTCTTAATGGGGGAAATGGCAACCTGTGTTTCTGTTCAGGTCACAGACACCTGAGGCTCACACAATCACTTTGCTACTTGAGGAGCTACCTCCTGCCACTCACCTGGAGTCCTGCTTGCTGTTCTTGCTGCAGACATGACTGCAGTCCTCGTATACAGTCGAGTCTTCAAAACCAGAGGATAAGGATATGCAAATAAGGCTGGGCTTGCTGTTTCTTAGTCACTATGCATGTGAGAATGGCATTTATTGTAAATTAAAATTATGTTATTAGACTTTTCTGTGACACAAACACTCTATTAAGGGAAATAAAATGTTAGTTACTGCTGCTGCCTTGAAAGCTCTTAAATGACCTTGGTTTTCAGTTCGCTCTCATTATTTCCATCTTATGCTTCTTTGGGCTTGAACGACCTATTTTTCAACTTGATCTTGAGAGCTGAGTTTCCTGCTATCTGAATTCAATGCATTACTGCTAAGACTCATTTTCCTTTCTTAGCCTTGGTTAAGTAGCAATGGGTTAGGATCACACAGTTTTACTAAATCTGAACCCTGTGGTTTTTCTCATATTTTATGGCATTGTTAAAGGTTATATTCATGGCCTCTGATAAGTTGGACTTTAAAGAACTTTTATGGTCACATCAAGGCCTGACATTTATTGTGTTCTTGCCTCTTTCAGCTTTCTATGGAAAAATTTAGAAGCCAATTCATGAAAAAAAAATGCATTATATTGTACTGACTATTGGAAAAAAGGAAATGAAAGAATATATTTAAATTTGTATATCTCTGCTGAAAAAATATTGTGTGCAGTCTGATGCTGTTGGGAAGCTCAGCAGACATGAGCTCTTAGTGAGCCATTTCCTGCAGGGTGGTTATCTATCTCTGTTTTCCTTTTGTATCTCCGAGTCTCTGTTTTTCTCAGTCTCTTTCATACAAAGTATAGTGTCAAAAGCCATTAATGAAAAAGATCTGGAATCAAGAGTTATGCTCTTCTTGAATGTAGTCATTGTGGAAACTCTATTTAGAGTTGGCCTTAAACACAGGCGCTGTGAAACTTGAGCACTACAATATAAAACCCAGTTTAGTGTATGCTTATGGGAGTGTATATGCGGGCCTGTTGTGATGAATTCCATTATTTATTCTATTTTAAAAATTTATCGAAAGTCCCTGAAAATGGAGCAGTGAATAGGACAGAGTTTCTTCTGTGATTTGCATTCTGGTAAAAAACATGGTTTCTGTCCGTATTAGGGAGTGTTGACTCTCCCTCATACAAGGTAAATACTTTTTATAGCTGTATGCTATCATACCCATTTGAAGCTACCTAGAAACTGGTGAAGAATATTAAAAAAAGTTCTTTTATAATGTTATTTTTGAAGCTTGTTATTTTAAGCTGAAAAGATATAGTTAACAATCTAAGGCAACTTAATGCATATTTTCATTCCGTATAGTAGGTCAAATATAGCCCAGCAAGATGGCTCAGAAGATAAAGGTGTTTGTTTCTAAGCTTGGTGATGATTTTGATCTCTGGGACCCACATAGTGGAAGGACAGAACCAACTCCTGCCCAAGTAGTCCTATGACTTCCACTTATGTGACATGATCCCCCTTCAATAAGTAAATAAATGAAATCAAATATATCAGATGAATCACAAGTTTTGAAATTGCATTCATTCCACTCATTTTGATCTACTAGAGTTCTATGGAAGAGCAGAAGGGATCTATATATATGTTTTTAATTAATTCAAATCAATTCCTCTATGTGGAGGCTGTCAAATCCTTGCTGGTTTATAACCTTAGATAGGCTGTTAAAAACTGCTCTTCCTGTTGGAAGGTTATGAGGCAAGAGATTTCTGTATTACCAAGGGTGAGGCTAGAATTTTATTCTGTTTAAGAATCAGTTGATTGGGTGGCATCCACAGATATTTAGAAAGTCAATCTACCCTGTCTAGTGACATAAGTGTTAGTCACAAACAAAACAGAGAAACACTCAGAATAATTTTTTTGTCAACTACCTGAGAACCCTGAGACCCCATCATTCTGGCAAATGAAGTTAATTTTTACCAGGCCTCCAAACCTGTTCTTTCAGGGTATATTCAAGTTTTGTAAGGATTAAACATTAGAAAACCATTGAGAACCAATTTAATAGGTTTATAGAATTCTATATTAATAAATACATTCTTCCTTATACACTCATCTATCATTCTTTTTCTCATAAAAGTCATTAAATGACCCCAGTATTTGTTTACTGTATGATTATGGATTGTAATTATTGTTAATGGATTTATTGTCTGGGAAGCACTCTGGTAAATCAGTGTTTATATTAGAATAAGAAAAACTGAAACAGAGGGAATCAGACAATATCATCACACCTTTTCCTAAGAGGGACATGAGATGGCGAAGTAGAAATGTTATATGTAAACTTTATGAAACTGATGGCTGTGGTCAATTTTTATATTGTCATTTATACTTTAGTCTTCCATTATTTCTGAATTCATGTTCCCAGTTTTCTGTGGTCAGGTATGGTCCAAAGATACTGAATAGAAATTCCAGAAGACAATTTGGGAAGAAATTTTTTGTAACGTTTTGTGAAGAAAGAACTTTCTGCTTTGTATTCAAATTTGGGATGAATTTGTTGACCATCTTTAGTAATCATTTTGAAAAATATTGTTAGGATTTTTAGTGCATGCAGAGTTAAAATTATAAGGGATTATTATAAGTAATTATATTAACATTGTTTATTAAAGATGTTGTTATAATTTTAAAATTTTCTTCCTTAAACATCCAAAGGGAGAAAATATTTTGACTTATTTTTTTAAGATTTAATCTTTAATTCAAATATTACATCATTTGTCCCCCTCCTTCCAATCTTCACATGTCCTCCCTGCTCTGTGCTTCCTCTCAAATTCATGGCTCATTTTTCAATTGCTATTGTACATACGCATATATGCTGTGGTAGTTTGAATACAATTAGCTCCCATAATATCATAGGGAGCGGCACTATTAGGAGGCGTGGCTATGTTGGAAAGGATATTGCCTTGTTGGAGGAAGTGAGCAGGCTTTTAGGTTTCATATGCTCAGAATACTGCCCAGTGTTTCAATCGACTCCCTGTTGCCTTCTGGTTGAGATGTAGCACTTTCAGCTTCAGGACCACATCTGCCTGCATGGCACCGTGCTCCCTGTCAGGATATAATGGACTGAACCTCTGAAATTGTAAGCAAGCTTCCCCAATTAAATATTTTCTTTATAAGAGTTGCTGCAGTCATGGTGTCTCTTCACAGCATTTGTAACCCTAATTAAGACATATGCAAATAAACGTCAAAATGCCACCCTCTGAGGACTTTCAGTGTTGGTTTTATGTGTATGACTTCAGGATTGACCACTTGGTATTGGATCAGTAAGGAGCTCATCCCCAGAAAATAATAACTCTCCCTCTCTCAGTAGTCATTATTTTTAACTCTTCATCTGGGGTTGGGATCCTGTGAGGTGTCTTCCACTCATGTTGGCATTAACAGCTGGTGTTGCCACTGTTCAGGTCTTTTTGAGGCAGTCATTGTGTTGAGATTTCATGTGTGTAACTTTCCTGTGTAGAAGGTGGGATCTTGCAGTAGGCATCCTCATCCCCTGGCTCTTAAGTTTTTCCATTGCCTCTTTTCTGGTGCTACTTCGGTTTTATATAAGGAGTTGGGTTGTAAATATATCAGCTGAGACTAAGTGGTTATTCTCTTTATTTTGACTAGTTGTGGATTTCAATAATAGTCTCCATCTGGTGCAAAGTTTTAATGATAAGAAGTGAGAGCTACACTTTTCTATAGGTTTAGGATGTATTTAGAAGTTGTAGTTTAGAAAAGTGGCAGTAATAAGTTTTCCCCTAAGATTCATGACTTCACTTGCCCAGAGTGGTTGGCTGGGGTTTTGGTATCAGGCATGATTTTCCTCATGTTAACTGAGTTAAATTGTTAGAACACAGAAAAATCATAAGTTTTCTAAGGCTAGTTTTCAGTGTTCTCTGATGTCTCTGTTTTCAACCACATGAATACTGAAAACATGTTATTCATCACTCATTTAAGAGACTGGACAGTTTATTTGAGTGAGCCAATCTATAGTAGTATTAATATCGTTATAGATATGATTTGCATATTTAAATGAATAGGGTATGATATTTTGGTAGATACAGTTATAACCTGTGGAACCTTTGAATTACCAAAGTTGGAGCTTATTGAAAGGCAAGTTCTATAGGATATTTTGATCTTCAACTACATTTCTGTTGCCCTATTTATAAAGGATTATATGATAATTGTGTTAATCATTACTTCACAGTTGTGCTGTTCCATTCTGTATTATTAATGCTTCATTAATGCTAGTTGGGCCGTGAATGATGAATGGCCAAAGCAAAATTCATCACTGAAATCTAAAGGTGGGTGTGCTTTCTCTTGAGTTGTAAGAATAGCTGTCAGTATGAGGTAGATGTGCATACAGGGCATCTTTCTCTGCTAAAGCAAAAATGTCATTCTTGAGAATTTGTAAGTATCCTGTTATCAGTGCTGCTTGTTTCTTTAATGATAGCCATGGTGATTTCAGTGAGAAAGACTCTCAAAGCAGTTTTATTTGTTCTTCTCTGATGTCTGCAGGTATTGAGCATTTAAAATATTTATTTCTCATTTAAATTTCTTCTGAAAGCTATTTAGTCAGTTCACTCATCAATTTTTTGATGGTGTGGTGGTGTAATTTTCCTCCATTGGCTCACAGGGAATGTCACTATTAGGAAATGTGGCTTTGCTGGAGTAGGTATGGCCTTTTTGGAGGAAGTACGTCACTGTAGGGGTGGATTTTGAGGTCTCATATATATGCTAAAGCCACACCCAGTATCTCAGACAACTTCATGGTTGCCCGAGGGTCAACTCCTTGATGTTTATATAAGATGTGAGAATTCCCAACTCCTTCTCCAGCACCATGTCTGCCTGCATGTTGCTTTACTTCCTGCCATGACAATAACAGACTAAACCTCTAAAAGTATAGGTGACCCATCCCAATTAAATCTTTTCCTTTATAAGAGTTGCATGGTCATTGTGTCTCTTTATGGCAAGAGAAACCTTAACTAAGGCAGACAGTCTTCTTTTATGGAGCTTAAAATTTCATTTCTTTATATATTCTATATAGTAGATATGTAGTTGGAGGACACTTGTTTGTTTCTGGCTACTCTGACCTAAAATAACTATGCAGAAACTATAGTATTTAAATCACCCTATTAGCTCTAGTTTCCTTCTTTCTTTCTTTCTTTCTTTCTTTCTTTCTTTCTTTCTTTCTTTCTTTCTTCCTTCCTTCCTTCCTTCCTTCCTTCCTTCCTTTCTTTCTTTCTTTTTTCTTTTTGGTTTTTCGAGACAGGGTTTCTCTGTAGCTTTGGTACCTGTCCTGGAACACTAGCTCTTGTAGACCAGGCTGGCCTTAAACTCCCAGAGATCCCCCTGCCTCTGCCTCCCAAGTGCTGGGATTAAAAGCGTGTGCCACCACTGCCCGGTCCTAGCTCTAGTTTCTTATTGGCTAGGTCTTACATATTAATTTAACTCATCTCTATTAATCTGTGAATCATCACGTGGCTGTGGCTTACCAGATAAAGTTCTGGCGTCTGTCTCCAGTGGGCTACATGGCTTCTCCTGATTCTGCCTTCTTCCAGCATTCAGTTTAATTTTCTCCACCTAGCTCTATTCTACCCTATCACAGGATCAAGACAGTTTCTTTATTAACCAATGGTATTCACAGCATACAGAGGGGAAACCCACATCACTTCCCCTTTTCTGTTTAAATAAAAAAGAAAGTTTTAACTTTAACATAGTAAAATTACATATAACAAAACAGGTATCAAGCAAGAATTACAGCTACAATATTTATATCTACTTTATCTTTTATCATAACTAAGAAAACTATAATGGTAACTGTAAATTCTTCAACTCCATCAAAGACTCCAGAACAATATAATATTACCTAAATAAACAGAAAGTGCATTGTAAGCTACTTCCAAAACTCTAGAATTGACAGAGATATCTTGCTGCCTTGACAGTCACCCAAAATTCTACTGTAACGTTGGGCCAACCATCTTCAGCCTACTGGCCCATAGTATCCTGCAAACTTTTTCATAAAGCAGGAAATTTCAAAGACAGTTCTGCCTATATTGGTAGTTTGTCACTTTTTTCTTTTTTCTGCAGAATGTTTTGCAGACTCTTTCATGAAGCAGGAACCCTGAAGAATTATCTCACCTTTAGGGAAGTTCAGCAGTCATTTCTCTGTGGGTCCTGCATGTCCAGATCATACAGCATAGCATCAAGCAGTCCAGGCAAGAACAGTTTCTTACCCCAATGGCTAACCAATGTCATAAGGAACCTCTTCGGTGCCCAACATCCTCTTGAAGTAATTGGTGCTGCCAGAAGCAGATGTGTCTCATTGTCATGAAAAGTTCTAAGTTCTTAAAACATTTTAAATGCCATATTCTGTAGTCTTTGAAAGATCTGAAGAATACCTATCTATATGAAATATATCTCTGTATATCTAGAAAACCTAACTAACATTACTATAAGCTTGACTATTATAGATGATTATCTATTAACTTATATTTCTTAATTATACATTACATTTTTAAATAAACCGCACAATCACAATAGCTTAATCAAGAGCAGAAATATACATATAACAAGATTGACCTATAATTTCTATCAATAGAGCAAGATCCATATTAATACAAATCTCTATAGCAAATCCCCCCTTTAAATGTAAACAAACATTTATAAAAAATCATTTAGGAAATTTGGGTGTAGTTCTCTCCAAACTGCTTCTTGCTTTCTGTTGGGCAAAGTAATTTTGCGGCGGGGGAGGGGGCGGTTCTCAGCAACCTTTCATGAGGTCTTGTAAGTTTATAAAACAGAAAAGTCCAAAAAGAAAGCATTATGGTGGCAGTCTGTTCATGTGATTAGTCTGTATTTGCTAATTGGTACTTATTGAAGTTAGACTCTTATGCTCCCAAAGAAAGGACAAAAGATACTTCTTACCTGTTCATCATATGATGTATAATGAATTCTAATTGGTCCCAATAAAAAAAACTCAGAGTCAGCTATCCAGAGATAAAAGCTGAGGAATCAGAGAAGCAGAGTGGCAAGTCACTAGAGTTCTTAATTCTACCAATGCTCAGATATTGTCCTCAGACTGTATCAAGCTCTTGTTTCCTCCCACCTTATATTCCTCCCCCCCAGTCATATCACTCTTGTATCCACCTCCCTAGTGCTGGAATTAAAGGTATGGGATACCAGGTGCTGGGATCACCTTTGTGTGAGCTCTATTTCTCCTTTCAACTGGATTGATTTCAGGTAACCCATGGTGGCCTTGGACAAACAGAGATTTATCTGTCCCCTGAGTCCTTGGATTAAAAGTGTATGCCACTACTGCCTGGTCTCTAGTGACTTCACTCTGCACTCTGATCTTTAGGCAGGCTTTATTTGTTAAAACCACAAACAAAATATCACTACAGTATATTTCAGTGGGATAGCTCCCAGGTCCTTGAGAAAGTATTTTTGTGTATGGAAGGTTTACATATCAAGGGGTAGAGAAACAATTTTACATGGCAAGGTTTCTAAAAAGGTGTTGTCATTAAAAGGGAAGCAATGTAAAGTAATGGTTATCCATCTTCCTAATGCTGTGGCACTTTAATATAGTTCTTCATGTTGTGCCTTCCCAATCATAAAATTATTTATCTTGTTACTTCCTAACATAATTTTCATAATTATAATTTTCTATAATTTTAATGTAAATATCTGTGTTTTCTGATGGTTTTAAGTAACCCGTGTGAAAGGGTCATTCATGCCCCAACAGGTGGTGACCTACAGGTTGAGAACCAGTGATCTAGAATCAAGGAGAAAGCTCTCTAATATTCTTTCAAGGTGAAGGGAATGGTAGTTACGTTAGTTCCATGGGTGTTACAGTCACTTTATGATAGATGTCTGCTCCTTGATGAGGTCAACTCTAGTCTTCATGCTTTCATACTAATCCAGGAACGTTTTTATTTCTGTGCCTATGCTTGTACAGTCTTCTACTTAGAATAATCTTTACTTCCTTTCTTGTGACTAAATTAGATTCACTGTTAAAATCAAACCGTTATTAGATCTGTCTATATTTACTAGGTATGGAATAGTAATAAACAGTCCAGAATCTCTCCTGTTTAACTTGATTTTCATCTTTTTATAATCTTGAATCTTCTAGGAGACAAACCTCTCTGCTTCTGAGGTTGTTTCTAGATTGGGTTAGTCAAAGTAGGACTACGCATGCTAAATGAATGCCACCACTCCATGGCCTAGAGTTCTAGACTGAATGCAAAAGAGAGAGAGAGCTTACTGAATCCCAGTGTTCATCTATGTCTGCTTCCTGACTGTGAATGCAATGTGGTCACTTTCTGGATGCTTTGCTTTCTCCAGGCAATAACTATCTCAAGTCAGGCACTAAAATAAACCCCGCCTTCCTTAAGTTACTTTCATTAGCCATTCTGTCACAGTAACAAGGGACATAGTTAATATATTTCCAGTCAGACTGCATGAAGATCCGAGGGTTATGTCAGCATTCCCTGTTGATCCTGGGTCTTCATAGTCTTCTACCCCTTTACCTACTTGTATTTCACAGGGCAGAGTAAACCACACTTAGTTATATTCACCTCAAATGAAGCAGAACATGCAATCCTGTCATACTCTTGGAAGAAAGAAAACCATAATATGAAGCAAACAGTATTAAAGACTATTAGAAAATTTTGAGTCATCGAGCTTCTGAGAATAAGGGACTGTGCAGTGATTAGTTCTGGTTGAGATATCTATATATCCCACTACAAGATACTGGGAACATCATGGAAGAGGATTTGGAAAGAATATCAGATCTGGAGGACAGTGAGGGGATTATCATAAAAAGAGTTCTGGACACAGTATGAATGTTCCAACTAGGAGTTCATTACAGTTCAGATTATTTGTACAAAACTGCACCTATAAACATTTCATCATGGAAGAGAGAGGACCTTATGAGGCTCTGAGGGATGATTGACAGTGTTTGTTAGGGGAAGGGAAGCCACTCATTCTCTGGTGTAACCGCCGATAAGTTGCCCAAGCTCTAAAACAATCTCTTGTCTATGCTCATGCAAACAACCATAATCAAACTCAGTGGATATACACACATACATCCACAGGCATGCACCTATGATGAGGGGTTTGTTGAGAGGAAGGGAAGAAGAGTTCCAGTAATAGAAAGAGGGCAGTGTGAAAGAGTATTTGAGATGGAAAATGACTAATACTCATATTTTTGTGTAAAACTCTTAGAGAACCTTTTATGTTTATTTTTTGAGAATTTCATTCCTGAGTTTTTGCAATCATCCCATGCCACATATTTCTCCATCTAGCTCCTTGCCTGTCCCCCAACTCCTCAGCTTTATTACCTCTTCTACTTAATGATTATTGCTATATATATATATATGCAATGTATATTGCATATGTTAAATACATGCATATGCAAATATATGTATATGTATCCCCACTTAGTCTATTAGTTCTGCTCATATATAAGAATGATCATTGGGATTTGATAATCTATGGGGGTGGAGCTAGTCCCTGGAGAACACTGATTCTCCCTCTCTTAGCATCCATTAATTGCCTGGTAATTCTTCATATGGGGGTAGGGCATTGTGAGAGTTCCCCTTTTCATGTTGGGTGTCTGTAGCACAATTAATAAAAACTCAGAGACAGGTATTGGGGTTCAGCTTGAAGGTCAGAAAAGCAAAATAGCCAGGCACTGGTTCGTACTTCTACTTCAATCTGAAATGGCAACCTTGCCCCCAGGAATCTCAGAATGAGACTGTGTCTGAGATCTGCCTCTTCCCATCTTATATTTCTCTATAGGGCTGGGATTAAACACGTGCACCACTGCCGTCCAGTTTCTATGGCAAACTAGTGTGTCTACTGGGATTAAAGCTGTGTGTCACCACTGCCTGGTCTGTAAGGCTGATCAATGGGGTTGTTTTTCTCTCTGATCTCCAGGCAAGATTTATTTATTAAAATACAAATGAAATATCACTACAGATGTCAACTGGTATTGCTATTGTACAGGTCTTATTTAATGACCATACTGTTAAGATTTCATGGGTGTAACTCCCTGTCATATAGAAGACATTGTCTTGTAGCAGATATACTGGTCCCCTTAACAGTTTTCCTGGCCCCTCTTCTGTGACGCTTCCTGAGCTTCAGGTGTGGCAGTTATGTTGTAGGTATATCGATCGGTAGTGAGACCCTCAGAGACAGGTGGGACCTGCATTTTGACCAGCTGTAAATTCTGTAATGTTCTCAACCTGCTGTTAAAAAGAAGCTTCCTTGATGAAGGGTGAGAGCTACACTTAGCTGTGACTATAAGATAGGTGTTTAAAATATAAGTTGGGTATTTATACTGGCTTAGGGATGTAATAGGTAGTAATAAGTTCATGATCTCTAGGGTTAATGATCTTACCAGCTACAGATGGTTAACTGAATTTATAAACTCGGGCATAAATTCTCTTCTACTGGGGCTGGAGAGATGGCTCAGAGGTTAAGAGCACTGGCTGCTCTTCCAAAGGTCCTGAGTTCAATTCCCAGCAACCACATGGTGGCTCACAACCATCTGTACTGGGATCTGGAGCCCTCCTTTGGCGTGCAGACATACATCGAGGCAGAATGTTGTATACATAATAAATAAATAAATCTTTAAAAAAAAAATTCTCTTCTACTGGTGGACCTTAAGTCCAATTAGGTACCTGTTGATTACCTCTTAAATATAAGTACCAGTATTAAACCATATTGTAATTTCTAGACATCGTGGCTGCTAATTCTTTTAAATTAAAAAAAATCCTGAAAAAATAAATACCCTGAGTGCTCACCATGCACTTACCTTCCAAGAACAGTCCCTTTTCTGCAATGCTATTGCTTCTTCTTATGTACCATAATTGTCATGTTAGTCACAAAACAATAAAGTATTCTTATATCAATTATAAAAGTATAAATTACTACGGCATCGAATTGCCCTTCTGCTTCCAAGCCATCATTGTAATTTTTCACACTCTGCATTTCTGCATAATGATACCTTTGCCAGGCTCATGGAGGGTCATGCACATCTGCCTTTTGATTCTAAGGTAAGCATCTGTTTTTATAGACTGTTCTCAAGGCTTAACAGTTAACAATTAAGAGTATTATCCAATTTTGTTACAATGTTTACTTGTTTTTTCAAACTTTGTGTTACAGACTAGATTTCAGCTTTGGTTTTTTTTTTTTTTTTTTTTTTTTTTTTTTTTTTTTTTTTTTTTTTTTTTTTTTTTCTGAGAAAGGGTTTCTCTGGAGCTTTGGAGTCTGTCCTGGAACTTGTTCTGTAGACTAGGCTGACCTCGAATTCACAGAGACCCACCTGCCTCTGCCTCCCAGAATGCTGGGATTAAAGTTGTGCACCATCAACACCTGGCCAGATTTCAGTTTTTAACTCATTACAGTTCTTGAATATAAAAGTCATCCAGTACATGATAGTAAGCTAAGCTAGAATGAATATTTACCTAGCCTATCTTTTCTTTGTTAAACAAACAGGTTTAATTAGAGTGTGAGACTATATGGATGATAATGTGTTTGCCATTGATAAGCACTTTCAACATTTGGCATGGTAGAAGGAGAATGTGGTACCATACTTTTGTCAATCTTTATAAGTAGGCGGAACAGCTATCTTCCAGGGATATTTTCACTGTGGTTTGCAGTCACAAAATGGACTGTTATGGACTCTTGAGGTTTCTTCCAAACCTGTACAGAAGTATAGGACAATTCTGCAACAGTGGAATCATTCTGATTTCTTTTAAAGCAATTGGAAGTGTAGAAACAAAAACGGATTCATTATAATCTGTTCTGAATTGCTGTTGAGGTGAAGAACAAAACCCAGAAAATAACATTAAATCATATTGGGATTGCTTACAAGGATTGCAGAGCTCTAAAGCCCTTATGGGTTTATTGATGAAAGACAGTGCAATCTCACACACGAAAGCGAAAACTTTAGAGAAAGTGGAGGATTTGAGGCTTTACCTGAAGTAGTCATGGAAATAAATGCCCCCTTTCTTTCAGTCCATTTGAACTGAGAAAAAGTGAAATACGTTTTAATGCTTTTCAAATCTTCGCAGTATTTCAGCAAGGAAATGCCCCCATTCTGTCTTTGTTACTGTGGCCTTCATGGAGGGGAACAGTTTGTCTTGAATGTGGCTTAATGTGAAACAAGTCTCTTGTTTAGGATGGAGACAATACTTTAGGAACTTGTTATTATTTGAAAATGATGTCATTAAAACACATGACAACAAAAGCCAGCCCTCAAAATCCAAGGGTCTGTCTTTTATAGAATGGCTCTGAGCAGAGGCTGTGTTGTGGAATCAAATGTGTATGGCAATGAATGATCAAACCAGCAGCATCAAAAGATAACTCTAGAATGAAGTTCAGTAGCCAACGTTTGTTTGGGAAGTTTTGATTGGGTATATGCTGGTTTCTGAGGTACCTAAGACAGGTCTCAGTTGTGGGATTTCCTCCACACACCACAGCTCCAGGATGACGATCCTCGTGAAGCGAGAAGGAAATCTGGTTCAGCACAACTTAGCTGGTGTTGGTTCAGTCTTCTAGAATCCAACCCTAGTAGTTTAGCTTTGATACATTTAAGCACAGCACAATTTTGGAAAGAAGTTTCCTCATGACAGTCATCACAAAAAAAAAAAAAAAAAAGCTTAAGGCATGACTGCATCGGAACTCCCTGGCAAAGTATGCCTTTTGCACAGTGCTTGCTAATTCTCCCACAAGAATGGAGTCTGTTGACTGAGAAACAATGCTTAGGAAGGTCTAAGGAAGAAGAGTCCGGAATAAGCATAATAGTAAATGATTTTGCAAAGTGCATGAGACTTTCTTTCTTAAGAATGAGTTCTCATGACTGAGAAACATCTGTAAGGAGTCTGGTATAAACAGAATAGCCCGGAGTATTTGGGGGAGGCCTATCTCTATAGGTAGCAAGGATCACCAGGTCATTAACTATATTCAATCCCAGCTTTCTGGGTAGAAACAGGTGTAAAAACCTTCTGCAGAAGAGAAAAAGTCTGTGAGTTTAACAGCTCTGGTTTTCCTAATCTGTGACCATGAAGACCTTGTGTCCTCTATGCTCAGTGATGAAAAAGAGAGAATTAGGATACAGCTTGAGAATGGTAGCGAATTCTACCTAAATTTCTTCTGAAGGCTTTCTATTGTTTATCCTCTTTATAATTGTGGTCTCTCAAAAATATCCTTTGTAGAACCACTTACAAGAATTCTTCTAGAGTATGATTTGCATTTTAATTTTTATTATGTATTTTACTTTTGAGATTATAGTGTAATTACATCATCCCTCCAAGCCCTCCATATGTTATGCCCAGATCCTCAAGGTCCCCTAAAAAGGAAGAAGGAGACCGAGTCCCATATGTAAAACTGAAGAGCCTTTATTCTACACAAGTTAGTAAACTCAGCTCCCCGGGTGTCCAATATATTAGAATGATCAGAGAGTCCCTAGCTCAGTTAGGGTTGGGTTTTACAGTAGCAAAGGTTGGGGTGAGCGATTTCTAAGGTTCAGGACCCGTGATTAGCTGACATTTGTCTAGGGGTGTCCTGGTGAAAAGTGATGGGTGTGTACTGGCAGGTGAACCTATCTGCAATAGTGAAAATATTAAATTTTTTTTGGATGATCTGTTCCCTGGTGGTGCCTGGGTGATCTCAGCTTGTGGTCTTTCTTGGAACCAGGCATTGCCTTAGAAAAACACTACTGAGTCTCAGGCTTCCGTTGACTTTATCATGGCTGGATCCTACACAGATACCTCTCTTTGTTCTCCTTCAAATTCATGGCCTCTCTTTTCATTAACTGTTGTTGGTTTGTTTTTGAAGTTCCCTCACTGTGCTGTGTTCTTTCCTGCTTTTCTGTTACTCTAGATGAAAAGATGGATTGAAAATTCTACCTTATTCCCCATCAAACAGAAATACTGCTAAGACAAAAAAAAAATTATGTGGTATGTTGAATAACTTATGTCAAATGTCATATTTCTTTTTTATCTTGATCATCTCTAGTTTGTTTCGATTAATTTGTCTGCTCCCTGGTCCCTACTTCTTATCTGCCTCAGGCTATTCAGAGGAAGGCCTGGTATAATCTGGCTTCTCAAGCAACCTAGGAAGGCTGCTACATAATACTGGGCAATAGAACAGATCTAGCGCAAGAGGCACTTGAAGCAGAGATGAAAGGCCAGCAGAAGCTACCCTGGATAAAATTGACTGAAAGTACAATGTTAAGGTGAGCATTATTGATAATTTTGAAAGAAGCATAATGTTCCCACACTGATTCGAAGTAAGTGACCCTGCTTTTTTGTTCTGCCTGCCACACTTAGATTATGTGGCTCAACATGCTTCTAAAATAGAACTACTTAGTTTTAAAAACTCTGCTTATTCTGAGAACTGTAGTTTTCTCTCAGTGTGCCCAAGGTCATAGCACCCAGCTCAGCTGAGTGCATGCTGCCCACCCCAAGCATTGCTGTTTGCAGTGGTGACAATGGGACCGCTGTACTTTGGGTTAGCATACTTCTGTTAGGATGTGATTTTCCTCCATAGGGTCCCTTGTTGGCTGTGCCTTTGGATTATGGCTACAGCAGAATTTTCCTCGCAGCGGCCTTTCTCTGGTACGAATTCTTACCAGTGCTTCATATATGAATGTGGGCTTACTCTGAATAGTATCCGAAACTTACATTTTGTCCCTAGAATAGCACATTACATGCTTGCTTTTAATTTTATTGACACTTCTGGCACTGCGCATTTATTTGGGGTGGGGATAGGTTAGGGCAGAATTAAGTGCTACACCATGGTGCACAGTGGCTCATACTTTTTGCTTATCTTTCCCCAACTCCTTTCCCCTAGAGCAAGAAGGAAATCCTTCATGTCTAAGCTTTCCTTTTGAAAAGAGAAGTGGCTTGTCAGCATGGATAATAATCTTTAGTAAGATTTAGGCAAAATACACAGAACCCTGTCTAGCTTTTAATTTAAAAAGCATGTTTGCACTTTAGAAGTTTAAACATAGATACCATTTTTTATCATAATGAACATTTATTAGGTTCTTATAATTCATTACTAAGACAAAGAATCATGTGTAGTTCACATCTGAGTGGGGTTATTTTATAAAAAAAGTTTTAGACAGATACAACTCAAAGGCCTTGTTCTCTAGCTTTTCCACTGTAGGGTGTTTGGCTCTTCTTATTTAATAATTAACATCATGACTAATCTAAATCCTAGCAACCCCAAAACGAAACCCACCTCTGACACCAATTGCTACGGTTACCTTGGTGTTTCTGACAAAAACACTTTCAGAATAGTTCCCTTCGGCACTCTAGGGATACGGTCTCGGAGAGCTTTCTTCAGTATTTTTCACACTTCTGAAGCACTCCCTTAAGGCTACAGGCTGAAGAGCGAAGTAAAAAACATTGTTTCTGGGGACTGTGATGAGGTATGGACCTTATTTGGCTAGCCTCATGGGATCTCATGTGCCAACCTTGCGGGAGCTCATTTGGCTTTCAGTGAGCAATATTGTTATGCCCACACAGATGAGAGACACAGGAGGTAAAATAAAGCATGCTTGTTACCATCCTTATTCTCACTTTCTAGTCCTCATTCTTTTTGTCATGCCTGGTGAGATGAACTCCTTGACCCTCAGGGGACTTTGACACCTGGGGAAGCATTGTGTCTGGATGAAAAGTATCCTGAATGCTTTAGTTCTGTGACTGAAATGGGCAAAGAACAGGTGTTTATATTTGTCCTAAGTTCTCCTCAGGTTCTGAATGTGTTTCCCTGTTTGGGGAAAACGATAGTCCCCCTAACTTTAGGAACATGCATGGCCTGTCAATTACTGAACTTCAGAGAAACTCTGGTCCTTTCTTATGGTTAGGAATACAAGCTGTGTATACTCCAAGAAGGAGAAAGGATACGGTAAGAAGGAAAACATGGAGTCAGTTCATTTCAGCCTAGATACTTTGAAACTTCTGTTGTGGGATCTCTCACCATTCTTTTGCTTTCTGAGGAAGAAATTAAGGCTATATGTTTTGAATTCAGACAGACTTGAGCTCCAACTATACTCCTCCACTAACTAACTAACTCTGGAAAAGGTTCTTAGCTGTGAAACTTTAAATGTCTTCATGTGTGCAATTGAGAGTTATTAACATGTGTTTAACAGAAAAGTAAACATCATTATAGTGATTTCAGTAAGATTTCTACCCTAAGTCTCGATATTGTATCAATACTCATTTAGTGGTGATCTTCACTACTGTCTTCCTGTAGAAAGAAGGGGAATTAGTTCCTGCAGGCCGGAATTCTACCTAGCCGAAGTCCTCTTGGGATCTTTGCTTCACAAATGTTTAGGCCAATATCATTGGCTTCCTTAGGTTTCCTTTTCTCCAATATCTCTCTCTCCCTCTCCCCCTACCCCATATATATGAGTATATGTGTTTGTGTGAAGGCCAAAGGTTTGCATCTGGTGTCTTTCTCAATAGCTTTTCTGCATTACTTTTTGAGACAGCCTCTCCCTTAACCAGAAGTTCATGGATTCAGCTAGACCTGTTGGTTAACAAGTCACAGAACTCTTCCTGTCTCCACCTCCCCAGTGCTGGGGTATAGGTACTAGCCATTGTACCCAGCTTTTCTATGGCTGCTGGGGATGGAACTCAGATCCACAAGGTTTTATGGCAAGACCTTTACTTTCTGAGCCATTTCTCTAGCCTCCTTTTTTAAATATTGAAAGTAGATTTTTTTTCATAAAATATATCTTGATTGTAGTTTCCATTTCCTCAACTTCTCCTAGTTCCTCTCTGCCTCCCCTTCTATCCAGATCTACACCCTGTCTGTCTCTTTTAAACAATAAGGAGACATTCAAAGGAGACATTCAAAGAATAATAATAAAATAAGATAAAAGAAAAGCAAAAAAGTTGGATAGGACAAACCAGATGGAAGAAAAAGCTCAGTCTCTTTTTGTCATGTCTTTCTATTGACACACCTATTCCCCTCACACCCCTTGGTTAGGTGATGCTGGGGACTCTTCAAGGCCACAAGGCCACAAACCTCAGGATCAAATACAACATTCCAAGGAAACAAATTTTAATAATGTATGTTAAAAGTAAAAATTAAGGCACAGAGGTACATGCTGACTGGAATTATCAAAAGGTTGAATAAAAAGCATCACCTCTATACTAGCATGGCCATGCCATTCACAGCACCCTAGTCCTGGCCCTGAGAGCCAGTCCTGCATTTCTTACCTAGGTCCATGCGTCACTTTATGCTGTCACCATTTTCTTATCAGTCTTCAAACCACTAGACCTGGGCCCTTCTCTGTGATAAGATGGCTGACTGCCCCTGAGATATGTAGGAATAGCTTTCAGGCCCATTTGCTGTTTATGGTTGGTACCTCAGTGAATCATACCACCATCACAAGAAGAGTCCATGCTGTCAGAACCATGCTTCTTCTCTTCTGAACTTGTATTCTACTGGAGTTGAATGGTGGACAATAGACGGGCTATAATTAGCATCTACAAATAGTCCATTTGGGGGAAGCGTTTTCCGTCTCGGATGCATGCACACATTTTCTGTACATCTAGTTCCTTTACTGTCGCCATGTACTTCCAGGTGCTTTGACCGTGCTCTTAGGAAAGAGCTTGCTAAATCTATTGGGATTGAGCTTGCTCGGTCTTCTCTCCTCCCTTTCACCCCTCCATCACTTTATCCAAGCTCCCAAATTCGACAGGTGTTCTCTGGGAGCTAGCAGGCTAATCTGACCAGGGAAAACAGGTAGGCTAATGGCAGATCTTCACCTGTCTCTCCTCTCCTCCATTTCCTGTTTCCCAGCCTCACCACTAGCTCAACCTTTGTTGAGGCCTCTCCTTCCTCTTTGCCCCATCTCCAAGGAATCAATCAGACCTTCTCCTACATTATTCCTTTCCTGGACATATTTTAATATCCTAGCCCTTGGCACGAGCAGGCATTCCCTGGGAACCCCCAACCACTATGACCAGCAAAGCAGGCAGGTTAAGTACAGGTCTTCATGTCTCCCACCTCTCCTCCAAATTCAGTTCGCCAAATTCAGTCTTTCCTCCCTACCCCCATCTCCAATAGAGTACAGGAGTCTTCCTCTCCAACCTTACTTCACCCTTCTATTCAGAATTCCTGAGAAACCATGGATGCAGTGGATGAATAGGAACGACCCCTACAGGCTCATATATTTGAATGCTTAGTCAGCAGGGAGTGGCATTATTTGAAAGGATTACAGGATTAAGGGGTGTGGCTTTCCTGGAGGAAGTGTTCACCTAGGAGTGGGATTTGGGCTTTCACAAGCCTGTGCCAAGCCCAAAGTCTTTCTTTCTTCTTCCAGATCAGCATGTAGCACTCAGCTATTGTTCCAGTGCCAGGGTCTTTGCCATGTTGATAATAGACTAAGCCTCTGAAATTTTAAGCAAGTCACCAATTAAATACTTTCCTTTATAAACCTTAGTCATGATGTCTCTTCACAGCAACAGAACAGTGACTATGAAAACAGTCCACTCCAGCCATGGAAGAAAGGAGCTGAACTTCGGATCCTCACTTCTTCCTTGCCTCTTTATTCAATCGCCTAGTCTTACCCCCAACTCTAAAACAGACTGTATTGCAGCTCCTGTATCTATTGCAACTTCCCCCTTCTCTCTGCCTCCATCTCTTCCAGCATATCAAACACTTCTTCTCCTCCAACCTTCCTCCCCATTCATTCTATTATCCCAGCCCCAAATGCTAACAGGCATTCCATAGGAACCTACATACCAAGCCTGCCAGAGAAGCAAGTAGGCCAGCAAAGCAAACAGGCGAGCTTTGTATCTTCATTCTCCTCTAAATCCAGTCCCTTACTCTCATCGCCAGCACTGTAGCACACACACACACACACACACACACACACACACACACACACGTGCATGCATACATGGACATACACACACATCCGATAGCAGCAAAATAACCAACACAGTTTATTGATATCTCTCAACATCAGTGGTCACAATTTACCAATAAAAATACATGCACCTCTAGAGTGGATAACAAAACAAGATCTATTCTTCTGTTGCACCCATGAAACATACCTCTACATCAAGTACAGATATTACTTCAGGGTAAAAGAATGGAAAAAAATGTATTCCAAGTGAATGAACCTAAGAAGCAAGCTTGTGTAGTTCTTTTAGTATCTGATAAAATAGACTCAAGCAAAAGCCAATCAGAAGAGATAAGGAAGGGCACTACATACTCAGCACACACACACACACACACACACACACACGGACACACACACGTCCAGAAGGCCACTGTAGTTCTTACCATCTATGCACCAAATACACAACTTTATAAAAAAACATTACTACAACTGAAATCAATTAATAGTTATGGGAGGATGACTGACATGGGAGGATCAAGTGAGGTATGAGAGAGAAGAGGGGCCTAATATAGGGGATACAGAGAAGACAGTTAACGTTAAGGGTCATTTGAGAGATAGTATGGGAATACAGTAGAAATTTCCTTGAATGTATACATATATGAAAGCAGTCTAAATGAAATTGCCAAATAATGAGAAAACAGAGCTCCGGATGTGCTGTCTCCAGTACATCTCTTGTTTCCAATTGAGGCTTCTAGCACTGGGATTGTGTTATATTTAAGTTGTTGCCAAAGGTATCCCATGTGAACCCTCAAACAACACAGGCTGTTGCCAAGACTGTAGTGCTCCCCACAAACTAAAGGCAAGGACTTGTTGCTAAAGACAACACTGTAGGCCCATATTTCTATATAGTGTGGCAACCAGGCTGTTATAGGCTTATACTAGGAGCTCTGTTATAGGACCCTGCTACTACATACAAAGAGTTGTGATAGGAGCATGGCACTTAATGCAAATCAGGACTCCCCAATCCTATATATTTCCTATATTCTGCAATAAAGCTGAGCAGTTTCACTGAAGCTGTCTCCCAGAGAACTGTCTCTGTCTTGTTCATGTGCCATACAAGGATCTCTGTTGTTGCTTCTA
Organism: Chionomys nivalis; assembly: GCF_950005125.1. Taxonomy (NCBI): domain Eukaryota; kingdom Metazoa; phylum Chordata; class Mammalia; order Rodentia; family Cricetidae; genus Chionomys; species Chionomys nivalis. The sequence goes on along the minus strand of NC_080097.1, from coordinate 28,343,319 downwards.
TCCCTTTGTCCGCATGGACTGATGGTCAACTGACCTCGAAGACAAACTTTGAATATGCTCTGAAGGCTACCACAGCAGAAGTGAAAACACCAATCCAGTCACAAACCCTTTGGTCTACAATGGTGCCATGGTGCTTTGTCTGCAAGATATACTAGTGCAATGGTGGCACAAAGTTTGAGGGAGGTAACCAACCAATATCTAATTGGATTTTATGCCCATTCCATGAGATGGAGCCCAAACCTGATACTACATAGATGAACAAGAACCTGAGACTAGATAGCCCAGGAGTCTATGGTAAAAACAAATACTAAAGTACAATGTTCTAATTAAGAATTAAGAATAAAAAAATACTCCTAAAGATATTCTGCTATATTCATAAATCAGTATTTTGCTCACCCCTCATCAGAGAATACCTGCTCTTCCTGCAGCAGTTGGGAACAAAAGGAGACCCACAGCCAGACAATGCACAGAGAGTGAGAGATCTTGGGACACTCAGCCATAAACTGGAAGTCTCCACCAAAACCCTCCTCTCAGGGCTCATGCAACCCTGTGGGACAGGAGGTGGAAAGAACTTAAATACCAGAGGGGATGGATGACGTCAAACAGAGTGCTCTAAATCAACATGATTGAAGTACATACGAACTCACAGAGACTGAGACACCATTCACAGAGCCTCCATGAGTCTGTACCATTGTGTCCTAGAGCTGAAAGGAATATTTTATTTTCTGACCTCCTTCTCCATTTTATTATTTTGCTTTTCTGCTGGGCCTTTCCTATTTCCCTTTCCAATTTTCATAAAGTTTTTTATTACATTGATATTAAATCTACTATATATGCTGAATGTGTTTGATTTTTTAAATTGACTTTTGGGGAAGAGATTGCTAACACGCTATGCAACATAATTTGACATTTAAATATCTCTTCTCTTTTTTTAACACCTTATAATACCTCCACCCTGGAGAAGTTTGGTGAAGATTTTTAACTCAGTGTTATTCCAGGTATAAGGAGAACATTATTATCTAAATTACTAATCAAGTGGTAAACACTATTGAGTACTCTTGGGCTTCTTCAATTAGTGTTTTACTTATACTTTTAAATTAAAATGATAGCAGTGTTTCATGAAATTGTAGGATAAATAATGTTAAGAGATTCTGTTCATACCTCAGTCAGTGTCTTTCCAAACAAGTTTGGCTACAGCTTGCAAAAGCATGGTAGAATAGGTAAGGCAGAATGCTATTATTGTTCTAGGCAAAATAGAGAGAAGAGCACGATGGTCCAGTCAGCCACCTTTCACTTTTTGTTTTTATCTTTCCTTCTTTCCTCTGACAGGCAGCTCTTCCTTCCTGACAACCAGCATGCCTCCATTTCCATGATATCATTATTTATGAATCGTAAATAGAATCATATCCCACATAAACTTTAGGGGCTAGTACTTTATCATTGCACATATGTTCCTGAGATCCATCTCAGCTGTTTTATTCAGTGTTGTGCCTCTATATTGATGAGTAGTAGTTTTAGTTATTTCATTTATGTTTTTTTTTGAGATTGTAAGACAATTGCACCATTTCTCCCTTTCCTTCCCACCTCCCAACCCCTCTCATTTACACCTCCTTGCTCTTTTTCACATTCATGTTCTCTTTTTTCATTAGTTATTGTCCCATATGTATATGTGTTTATACATAAACATATAAGTGCAACCTGTCAGTCTGTATATGGATGTTTTCAGGGCTGATCATTGGTATTGGATAACTAATTGGTGTGCTTTTCTTTGAAGAAAAATTTTTTCTGCCATGTTCAACATTCCTTAGTTGCTTGTAGCTCTTTGGGTAAAGGGCTGAAGCAGAATAAGTACACCACCAATAGATATGGGAACATGGACGGAGGAAAGCCCAGGAGATCAGCCTTGCCCAAAGAACTATAGCAGTTTTACACACACACACACACACACACACACACACACACACACACACACACACACACATTCTGAGATTGAATATACTGATTTAATGATATAATATATAGAAATCATAAATGAAGTGCACATATTACACATTTCCAACTGATCTTTCTACAAAGGTACAAAAATAATCCAAAAAAGAAAATGTAGCTTTTTCAACTAATGTACTAAAAGAAATTAAGCAGCTAAAGGTAATGGAGAGGAGTTCTGAGCAAAGATCCATGCCTGTTGCAAAACAACTCAAAATGTACAATCTTAAATTGGAATTTATAACTTTTATGAAAAACATCTGGATCTTGAACTAGGCAAAATTTTCAGTAGGATCACTGTAGATATTCATGGTCAAATCCTTGAATCCTTCTTGCTATGTCTCTCAGAACTTTTGTGATGAAGGTCATTTTGATTTTGTTATATGATTTTAATGCAAAAATTGATATAGAATTATGACATTTTCATTAGTGCCCCAAAGGAAGAGGTTTCATTATTGATCATAGGGCTTACGATTTTCTTTTTACATATTGCTAGATTCTACTTGCTAATTTGATAAGATCTTAGTGTTTATGTTAATGAGTACTGCTAGCCTGTGGTTTTCTTATTTGTATGGTATTCTAGTTTTTATATTAGCCTAATACTTGTTTCATACAATAAATGAGAAAATGCTCCTCTTCTATTTTGTAAAGGAGATTTTTTAAATTTGGCATTGAGTCTTCATTAAATGTTAATTTATATTCTCCAGTAGAATCATTTGACCCAAGAGACTCTTGAGAGAGAATTTTAATTAAGTATTCAATTTAATAATTAATAGTTATACAATTATCTACTTCATATAGTATGAGCTGTGGTTTATATTCTTTAAGAAATTGATTCATTTTCTTTGAGGTAGTATATTGTGTGTCATTGCTCAAGGTATCTCATTACCTTCAATTTTTTAAAACAAACTGTAGTTAAATATTTTTAGTGAGTCCAATGTGATGTTTTGACAGATGTATGCATAGCTTAATAATTTAAATTGGGCCACACAATTTGCCTTTTGTTTTTGGAGTTAAAACATTTAAAATCTATTGTTTCATAAACTTAAGAAACAAAAGATTTTATTTTAACTGATCAGTCAGACTTCTTTTCCATTCTGATACTGTGTACTTTGGGCAAACTTCTGCCACTTTAATAGCAATGCGTCTCCTTTCTAAGTCTCTGTTCACTGCCCAAAGGATTACTTTGACCTGATGTTCTCACTAATCACTTCTATTAATTCTAGCAACGTTTAGTTAACTTTCTGATGTTTGTAGACATGCTAATATATCATCCTTTTTCATATTACATTTTTTATATATTTCTGTCTATATATGCTTTGTCTTAAGTTGACATCTCTTAATTTTTCTAGAGATGAAATGTAGTAGTGGAAACATAATTTGCTAGAGACATACAAATATGAATGGTAAAAATGTACAGCATTAAAGTTAAGGATTTAAAATATCCAAATTAGTAATCAAACAGCATGATTATATAATGATGACTGACTTTCTGCTGTTAATAAAGTCAGTAATACTGAGGTACTCTCAAAAAAAGTTAAGGACTTTAATTCAATGTTTCCCATATGACTGAAAATTCAAAAAGCCAATAAACTTTCAGTACCATCAAGAACAACATTAACATTTTAATCTACCCTGTCTCTCGTCAGTACAAAACAGTGCTCACACTGAGATGTGTTGAACAAGGCAAGTCCTAGGAAAGACTGCTTACATGGTTGTAGCTGGGACAGTGGTATTTCAATTTGTTTTATAAAATTTCCAATGACTTGTATAAGAGGATGTCTTAGAAATTTTAGGAACAATTAAGCACGACTCCTTTTTACAGCTGATATCAGAAATGGAGCTCAGATAATCCCAATAAAACAGTCATCTTTCTCTTGGCTAAATTTGGGTCAGTACACACAACAAATTTACTCAGTACAGCTGTGCTAAATACACCCTTCTAGGACTGGTCTTTTCCATTCTTTTAGATGTTATTGAGGTACTTTAAGGCAGAGTGAGTCTGGAGATTTGAATTAATTGATGTTCTTTAACATGCTACCACTGTGGCATATCTTGCTCAGAAGTAATTTAAGCCACTTTTATCTTCTCAACCACTTTTTCTCCTAATCAACAACTTCCTTTAAGTTAGGTGTTTCTGTGAAGAAACTGACAAATCTCTTTCAACTCTCTATTTTGCCTTAGCATTCAATTTACCTTTGACCCCGTTAACATTTTTCCTGCTTATCCACTTGGCAAGTCATTCAGCATTTTCCCCTTTAACTCCTTTGGCAATGGTGAGTTCAAAGGTATAACTAACTATAAATGAGACTCTATCTACACCAGAGACTACATGTCTGTTTTACTTACATGTTTTATAAAAAGGACTGAGTTGAACTTGGCTTTAAAATAAAATGTTGAAATTCTCCTTTTGGTGAGCATTTCTGGGCCCAGATGCTAAATCAGAAATGTGTACTAATATATGTTGTTGTGATCACTGTAATTTTTAGATAAAAGTACTCAGAGAATCAAGCTATTAAGTTCTTAACATAGGGATGTTATCTGTGCTAATATGGAACGAGTTAGTTTTAAGTCATTAGTACATAAAACATAGAAATCTTTTTAATGATTTATTGAAAATTATTCAATTATGGTATTTTTGAAAATTATACTTTCACTTTGCATCTTTCATGAATACCTTATATTATGATTCAAGAACTGAGAGTAAACAGAATTTACTTGAAGTTGGTTAAAATCTTCAAGTCTATATCTTTCTTTTCCTTTTAATAAAATAAGATAATTATGAATCTTATAGCATTACGAAATTAAAGACAGCACCTAGTATTTTGCTATTTCATGTTTAGAAGAGGATTTGAATGTATGAAATACATGATAATTTTTACAACAATCAATAGAAATTGTGCTTATTTGCTAATATTCTTTGTATATATATGGTTTATATATATATGTGTGTGTGTGTGTGTGGTGTTTGCTTTTTAATTATTTGTTGCTTGGAAAAGTGATTTTCTTAATCATGAAATAGCCCTATAGATTTTATGGTTTATCTTCATTAACATTTATATTATAATATTCTGCTTTAGTAACTATTAGGCAACTTGTGTTCCTTTATTGATTACTATATTTATTCATGCAAATAAGTAACCTATTAGCTTCAATTATACAGTTTCTTTTATTTTAAAGTTGATAAAAACGTTTTTTATTGCAAATTAGCCATGACTCAATATAATTTTATTAGTTGATAAAGACTCCAGGAATATGATGAAAATACTGGAAATCCTCTTAATTAGTGTACAACAGTTGGTATTCAAAGCTGTGGGTATCAGAGGAAAAGAATAATTGCGACACTTTGACTACTCTCAAGGACTTCATAACTTCAATAAGGCATGTTCCTCTATCCCATTCTTGATTTACGTATGTGTTTCGGAAGATGTAGCCTAAGTGGAATTTCAGTTGCACTAATCTTTGTTTTAACTTTTATCTAGTCATTCTTAAATGCCTGCCTCTTAGACTACAATCAAAAGATTTACTGGAGAACTTAATGCTTTTCTCCTCAAGTATTCTTTTAGCTTATTCCTAAGCATTGAGTAAAATCTGATAGACATTTGCAAACTTGCATGTATGTTGTACCAGATAAGGTGGTGACATGGTAAGAGGGAACGGGATCTGCTCCATCCATTGCCGTCTTCTTCTCCTGCAGCACTAACAGTGGCAAAGAGTGGTGATTCGTGAGAAGAAAGTGTGGAAGCATAGGAAACAATAAGCGGAGGCAGTTTTGAGAAATATGGAGAGGAACTTCTATAGTTTGGAGGAGTCACTTCTAGTCATCGCAAGTAGTCTGGGAATGTGGAAAGAGATGGATGCCACTGAAGTATCTACGAACAACCTAGTTTCTTTCTTCTCAGTACTACACAACTTTTTGGCTAGAAATCATACTAGTTGTATTAAGAAAATGTGATTTTATTTTATCTTAAAGGAGTCAGCTCTGATGCCAACTTCTTTTATTCTGGTACTCACCCTACACAGGATAGAACAAGAATTGAGCTCTTAATTGTGGAAAGTCTTTAGAACCTAACCTGTGTGTAGGAGAAGCTGTAATTATAGATTTCTTATTTGTAGTGTCACTTAAAACATTTATGAGTTAATTTTGCTATCTATACTTCACATTATCTTTGCCTTTGGTGTTATTAATGAGCATTTTCATGGTATTTTGATTGACAGGTGTATGATAAATTTTGGTATTAGTAAAATGCAGTTGGGAAGTTTATTTTTCGAGTCATTCCCTAATACTTAGGACTTTACATAACTTTGCTCCTCAGGGTTTCAAGATATCTATTTACTAAATGATTTTTCTTTTCTACTCTCTTCTTCTGTTCTCCCACTCCTCCTTCAACTTCCCTTTTGTCTTTTCCTCATCCTTCTCCTTTCCTTTCTTCTTCCCTTTATTTCTTTTTTATATATTTGTTTACCTTGTGGTCATGTACATCCTATACTGTAAGCATATTCTATTTCTTGACTGGTAATCCCAAACATGGGCATTTGTCTTTAAGTACTATGGATCCTCAGGAACTTTGTATCTTATTGTACATTTTGCATCTCAATCCTCAGAAGAAAGAATCTTTCTTAACTTTTATCAGAGCAGCAGAACCACCCAGGTCCCCCCAAATAACTAAGATGCCTTCCACCAGCATGTTTTGTAAACTTTTAGCAGTGTTCATCTGTACATGAGGGGAGCAATAGACCAGACTGATTAAATACAAAAATTCATAAGCCAAGTATAGTTGGAGGTGTCTTGTCCTGCTCGGTCCCAAAACTGCTTTTAAATAACCACTCAGAGGCTTAATATTAATTACATACTATTTGGTCTAGGTCTATTAGCTCAGATTTATTATTAACTAGCTCTTACAACTTAAATCATTTTTATTATTCTATATTTTACCATGAGACTCATGAATTGTTACCTCATATCTTACTTTTCTGTCAGCTCCTGGCATCTCCCAGACTCTGCCTTCTTTTTTTTTTTTTCTGTATTGTTGTTTGAATTTCCCATCTAGCTATATTCTGTCCTGCCATAGACCAAAGTAGTTTGTTTGTTAACCAATGGTAATAAAATATATTCACAGCATACAGAAAGACATCCCACAGCAGCCAAGGAATTCCATTGTCATAATGTGCCTCGGGGATAACTGGAAAACGAATTAAAGAGATATGGGCATGCAAGTTCATACTGATATTGGTGTCTTTTGTGTATTTTTTTATTTAAAGGCATTTTCTTAGCACTTAAATATCATCACTTTAGTGATGATAATTCTTGATTCATGAAATTATTTTTTTGCCTGACTTGAGATGTTTTATGTCAAAGATGTTATTTCTAAAACAATGATGTTTTCTCATGTAGTTTGTGAACTCTTAATAATTAGCATTTGTTTGATTTGTTTTTATACCCATTGTCCTTCTGGTGTTGTTTTGAAAGCAATAGAAATTGTATAAGCTATCAAGTCTGTATAAGCAAATCAAAGTATACACTTGATTGAAAATTCTGAAAGTCCATTCTCTTCTTCAGATTAAAGGGGAACCTAAAAATTGCTTTATACTACCGCATCGTGCCCCACTTCCTTCTTTATACCACATATATGACAAGTATCTCTTGAGTTCACTGTTCATTTTTCATGTTCATCATTGCCATAGCTTAGGTTAACTTATTCACGAGCTATCTGATTTCTTTTCTGTTCTAGCTCTCAAGGATCCATTTATCATGCACTGAAATAATTCTTTTAATATATACATCTGTTCTTGTAGCTTTCCCTCTTCTAAACCTTAAACAGGGTTTTACAAGCCTCATGAGATGCCATTCAGCTCCATATACATGATGCTCTTCATGAGACACACCCCACGGTGCGCATGACTCTCTCTCCTCCCTCCCCCTCTTCTTTTTGCTTCCCTTTCACTTCTCGAAACCTTTTTTTCACTTCTTCACTTTAGGTATAGGCTGTACAAGAAGCAGCTGGCATGGGTCACCTATGAGATGATTTTATAAAGACAATAATGTCAACAATCATCAGTCATATTTGTCAATGTCTGTGAATTACTCACCTGAACCTGGCACTGTGCTCTGCCTATTAATTTGTGTTATCTCAGATAATTTAACCATAGGTCGGTGTGTAAAGGTGCTATTATAGACTCATTTTACTGAGAGCTAAGAGGCCTAAGAGGATCGATTAAGAATGTAGTTCTTAATAGAACAAGCACAAAGCCGTGGGCCCAGGTCCTCTTAGCTCTTTGCCATACTTCCTTCGATTCATTCTTACAATGCTTTTTGTCTCCTCCATAATTCATCCTTCATTTAAATTAGAACTTAGGAATTTTCTTCCCTTAAAAATGTTTTCTGGTATCCCTAACCACAATAATTTGCTCATTTTTATGTCTTTCGGAAAAACCTTGACTATACTTTGATTATAATATTTTACTTTTTTAACACTCATTAATTAATTTTATATTGACGTGCCAATTCTGTTAATTAAAAATTCTCTGTTTGGCCAGTTAAAAGCTCTGAAGACTCTATTGGTAAATATGTTAACAATGTCCTCTAATTGGGTTGTTTTAGTGCGTCTGATCTCCATGTGTGGCCTGCATACAAGAAGCATTAGCCTCAGCTGGGAACTCAGTAGAAATGCAAATCCACAGGCTTCCCTCTAAATCCACTCCTTCAGAAAGTCTGGAGATGTGGAGTCCAGCAATTTGTGTTTTGTTTAGCAGTCAGGTATTTCCAATTCACATCCAAACCTGGAAAACATTGATTTCGAACGACATAAGCAATAGAGACTGTTCCTAAGGTTTGACCTTGTCTTTTGTCAGAGTTATAACTGCTACAGTGTTGCAGAGTGGACCTACTTCTGGAAATTACAAGTACCAAACGCTAATCACAGCCTTAGGTAGCATCAACAATGTCAATTTAAGCATGAGCAGTACATATTGGCCTAAATAGTCCTTAGATATCATCCTTGTCAATTATGAATAGAGGACAGTAAGGGGAAACTTATGAATGGGACCATTGTTATGTACCTGTCCATCCCTCTCCATCCTCCCAGGTTGTATTGCCTTCTGATGTAAGGTGTAGGAGATCCTACTGTACCACAACATTTAACTGTTTCTATTTCTGAAGAAGTTATAATCATTTACACTAGCAGTTGTTTTTTATAGGATTTTCTATTCTTTTCTATAATATGCAGAAACTTTTAAAAAAGTATTTGTTGAGTAACCAAATGAGAAAAATCTATGATGTTAACAGCAACATACAGTTTAATCTTTAATTTTAGCCAAAGGTTAAAAAAAATGTTGTTCAAAACTATTTGGAAAGGATTTTCCTGACCTGGAAGCCTCCTCCCTGAGGACTAGCTATCAGGGTATCTGAAAATGATATGCAGGCTTCCTAGAGAAGAAAGCAATCGGTAGTCCTCCCTAGATATAAAATAGATGGATCACAACAAAGACAGACCGGAATGATATTCCCAGTGATGTAATAATAGTATCTTTATCTTTGGGGTAGGCAATAGCTATATATTTGGACTCAAAGCCCACTCAATAGGAGGGGATATTCAGGATTAATATTATAAACGTAGCAAATTATTAGTGTCTGGAGGGGAGGTAGACCCTACAGAAGAACCTACTTCTACCAACTTCCTGTATCAGTATAATCTCTAACTGCTCTGAATACTTATCCTTAGGCTCACAATTCGGTGTAGTGCTTACCCCTCATCAAAGAAGCTTTTTCTTTCCTCCTCCTCCTCCTCCTCCTCCTCCTCCTCCTCCTCCTCCTCGTCCTCGTCCTCCTCCTCCTCCTCCTCCTCCTCCTCCTCCTCCTCCTCCTCCTCCTCCTCCTCCTCCTCCTCTTTCCTCAGGTGGAGACTGATATAGAGTTCCACAACTGGTCAAACTGTTGAAAGTAAGTGACCATGTGGTGCTCAGCTGGTAAACTCTGCAGCAAAATCTTTTCATATATAAGGCTCAGGAAAAATCATGAAGGATGGCACTGGAGGATTGTAAAAGCCAGAGGACCAGGGCACCTGTTGCTGGATATTATATTCTAGTATGACAGGGAAACGGTTCCCTTGAAATTGTTGAGACAATGCAGTTGTATACAAATGGTCTGCCTAATGACACCACCAGAGGACATGCTATGTCAGTCAGCATGGATAGTACAGGGGTGATGGGATGGATTTCATGGGGCTCCACCCCTAGAGGAACAGCTATAGGCAAGAGGGGCGGGGGAGGTTAGAACTAGTTATCTACAGCACAAAATCGCTGATTCTGTTCCCCAAATGACAGTACTAGACATGTCATAGGAGCAACAGTAAACGGACTCAGAGCGGTCTCTGTGTGTATCTATATAACACTGATGAGGAAGTCATGAGTTTGGGAGGAGGATATAGGTGTTGGAGGAGAGAGAGAATTGTGGGAATGATGGAATGCGGCTCTCATGTATGAAATTCTCAAAAATTAATTGGAAAAAATTATTTTATACTAATCCTATACAGATCTTCTTGTCGCTATTGCTAAGACAATTTGACAGTGACTGATATAACATTACAACCAAAAGGAACCGGAATTAAAGTACCCTCTGGGTGTTGATATCTACAGGGAATCCTCAACTGAATTACTTTATAGACTAAAAGGCGGGCAATATCTATTACAGTCTCAATTTTACTTCTAAAATTAATTTATTTAAATGATAGATAGTATTATAGTTTATTACTGATAACCTAATTTTAAATAGAGTAGAGGAAATAATAAGCAGATGCTTTTGGACCTAACGGATACTCATTAGAATAACACAGACACTTCTGATCAATCTTATTCACTTTAAAATCAAATGATAATGGCTGAAAAGCATTGACTTTTAGCTAGTGTAACATTAAACTTATCAATACTTTTAAGCACTACTCTAATTTTAAACTGACAGTAAATATATGTTTCCTTATATAAAGACAGATTAGTAAATATTCTTTTAGGGATAAAGGAGTGGGGCATTTCTATTTTGATTTTCATTAATATATGTGAGTTTATGCCCATGCTTCCCTCCTGGGCTGGCAGGACTCCATAGGTAGAAGACAGGCCACGCACATACTCTAATTATATCTGTCCTGCAGCTTCTTTTGACCCTGTCACTTTTTTTGAAAAATAGTGACATGTGTAACTCAATCATAACATGCTTCAATTCAATTAATCTCAGCAGGCACCTGCATTGTAGGAAGTGTGAACTCACAGACGATTAAATCATGTTACTTACTCTCCATGTGCTCAGACCTTAATGGAGTAGAAAAATACAGGAGCAATGATTTGATTTGCTTTATTTGAATTAATCTATTTATTCTCTCTTCTTATTTTACTCCTCATTCAGTGTCATTTCTCTGGTTCTTGTTTTCTTCTTTTCTCTTGTTTGTGTTGTTAGAGGTCTTTTCTATTTCCTTCAATTATAGCTTTGTTCATTTATTTGTTTGTTTGACTTGCCAGGTGCACTTTTCCTTCCCACCTCTCCTCCTCCCCCCCCTCCCCCCACGTTTTCACCCTGCAATCCACTACTTTGTGTTTGTTCAGGAAAGGGCAGGTCTCCCATGAATGGAGATCAACAAAACACGGCATACTAAGCTGCAACGAGACTAAGCACCTCCCCATGTATTAAGGCTGGCCAAGGTGACGCATTCTGAGGAGTAGGGTCCCAAAAGCTAGCGAAAGAGTTGGAGAAAACCCCTGTTCCGACTGTTAAGAGTTCTGCAAGAGGACCAAGCTACACAACAGTAACATATGTGCCTATGTCAGTCCCATGGAGGCTCCTTGGTTGCCAGTTCATTCTCGGTGAGTCCTTGTGAGTTGATTCTGAGTTTGCTTGTGGTGTCCTTGACCCCCCGGCTCCTACAATCCTTTCTCTCAGTCTTCGACAGGATTCCCTGAGCTACACCTAATGTTTGGCTGTGATTTCTTTCCATTGCTGGTTGGACCGTCTCTGATGACAGGTGGACTAGGCACCAATCTATGACTATGGCAGAATATTGCTAGGCATCATGACTTTCACATGTATTCCCTCCAGCAAGCAAATGGATGGAACTAGAAAAAAATCATGCTGAGTGAGGTTACCAGACCCAGAAAGAAACACATGGCATGTATTCACCTGTAATTGGGTATTAGCTGTAAAATAAAGGGTAACTAAACTACAATCCACAGACCCAGAGAGGCTAGGTAGCAAGAAGGGTTCATGGGAGGCGGGGGCGGGGACCTGGATCTCCCTGGGAAGAGGAAATAGAAGAGATTTCATACTGTTTTCTTAAGACTCTTATTTGCTGTCTGCACTGTTCTGTCCTTTGCTTTGATTTTAGAATCATCTATACCTATATCCCATGTTTTTTTTGCATGAAATAATGTGATATTAAACTGAAAGTCTCTCTCTCCCTCTCTCTCCCTCCCTCCCTCCCATCTCTATCCCTCTCAGCCACTTTCCCTCCTCTTCCTTCCTCTCCTCTCTTTCATCATCCTTTCATGGAAGAATACTAAGTGGTCCCTGTCCAGCTTTTTCACTTGATGAACTGCATGTTTCCTCAGTCCAGGCTGATTCATAGTTCACTGCTTCCCCAGTACAGCTATGAATTGACTAAAAAGTGACTTAACGTGACTTTGAATTTTTGAGAAGTTACTAAGGAATCTAAAAAGCCGTTCTTGCAAACAAGGTTACAGAAATGTTAATGACAATACTCTGGAGATTTTTTTAAAAAATAACCTTTGCCTATTACATTTAAGACAGCAGGTGCATGGCACATTTTGTAGCACAGCATGGAGGGTATTAACAATACTTTAAAAGGTGCCAAGTAGCAGGGGGATAACAAAAGTAACCAAAGGGTTTTTTTTATATATAAGTATGAAATGTTTGACATAAAGGAGAAATTTTGGGTGTCATTTCTCATCCTCAATGAGTGATAAGTGACCAACGGAAGTTTATGTTCCTGATCCACTGGAGGAAGAGAGAAGGAAAGAGGGAGCAAAAACGAGAGAAACAGAATGAGAATTTGATGTTGGAAGTGAGCCAAGGAATATTATGAAACACTGTTTTCATAAACAACAGGACTTTGTGGCTGAGGAGAAATCAAAAAATCAGAAATTGTTATAAAATGATAGGACAAAAGTGATAGTACAAAAATGGAAATTCAGTCACCTCATAGGTCAAGGTGTACAAGCGTAGAATCTGGGGCATGGCGAGAACTTCAAAGATGGTCTAGTTACCTGCTTCTCTGATGCATGAGGGTACTATTCACTGAAAAATAAAATTTGAGTATGGAAGACATCGGGTGGCATTTGTTCTGTGCTTTGCTCTGATGTTGACCTCTGTAGCTCAGTCATTTGTAGGAGGTTATTAAATCTCTAAACATGGATAATGCTCCTTATTTATGGTGGCTATAGCCTACACAGTAGCCCATGAAACTGAATTGGTTAACATTGGGTCATTGCACGTAAGAGAAATATGGGGTGACATAACTTCCGAACTCTGGTTATGCTTTCATCAACCAATAAAGACACTATGTTATTTGTTTATGTTTAGAGATATTTTATTTGCAGCATATTGTTTTATTTCTATCAGAGCTCTGTAATCCTTGCTTCAATGAAATGATTTTTTTTTCCTGTACAGTATGAGATTGTCTTCTTATGCTTAGGAGAAATAAACAGCATTTGAGCACTGGGATTTATAAAGTCACCGACAAAAAGGCACAAAGATTAAATAAAAAAGCCAAGGGTTTTTCACGTGCGATGAGATACATGTTTCTGGCTTGGGAGATGGAACACAGAGTCAGCACATCACTTTGTTTAGCCTCGACTGGGAATGTGAGGAGCAGGAGGCTCATATGTTTTCAGTTTAATTTGTGTCCGAGGCCCACAGATGACACACAAACAGCATGAGAACATTCAGTGTATCGATCTGTGTGTCATCTCAAAAAACGCTACCACACGGAGTGAATTTGCAAACGGAAAGCCTCAGAAAAATGAAGATCAACTCTGAGTGCCAGAAAACGGACATCCACCTTTCCGTGAAGCCCCTTCTTAGCCTCTTTTGTTTCTCAGGAGTACATGAGAAGGTTTGCAATCTGAATTTCTTATATGTCTTTCAAATATTTTCAGTGAAGCACTAAATTCTGTCCCCTACGGTGTTTCTGCCATTCAGTCAACTGTATCTTAAGCACAGGAAGGGCTCTGATTTCCTGGGGTTGATGGGACCCTGATGACTCTGCACTGACTCCTTGTCCCTGTATCCCATGCATCCCATGCTCTGGTCACTGTGCAACAAATGGCCAAGCAGCTATTCAGCAAATGGGAAAAGACATTGACATGGAGTGCATGCCTTTGGTTATTCCTGATGGTTTTTTACCATTTGTTTTGCTTCCTCAAAGCTGTGGGTTTCTCTAACTTATTTATAAAATTTTATTTGCTTTTTACTCCTGATTTACCTGATGAAATGACATTTATTTCACATCATAAGTGCTTAAACTCATTTTCTGTCTACACAAAATACTGAAAATGTGCAATTGGGTATGGTATTTGGGAACCTCCTGGCCTATTATAGATTGAGCTTAGTGTTCTTAGTAATTCTGAACTGGAAGGAAAACTGTAATTAAATTTATTCATCGCTTATAAAAAGCTATTCTCTTGTGTTTTGCCTTCTTGGCAGCATCTGTGTTCCTTATTGTCTGTTTCTCCCCTGTAGGTGAGTGTTTGGATCAAAAGACAGGCTTCAGCACCTCCTGACTCCTCAGGTGTGGTATATGAGCAATACTGAAGTTATTTTGCATAATCAAAGGCGTGCCTTCTAGCCACCAAGAACAACTCTCAAGGCACATTACTAGCGTAGCTAGGATTCTTATTTTCTCTCTTCCATGCATACCCACTCTCCAATCACTGCAAACCCCTTCCAGATGCAACAGCACAGTGAGTGGAACAAAAGGATTTGAGCCATAGCAGTGGCTGCAGTAGCATTCTGCTTGCAAGAGCATAACACAGCCTCTGACTCATATTGGCCTCCTTCTCTTCAATACTAAGAAGAATGAAGAGATGGTTGACTAGATTCTATAACTGTGTGTATGTAGGAACTTCAGTAATATGCTTTTTCTCTTTAATATGAATAGTACTTATGCAATTATAATTTTATTTCATCATATATTCTGATATTTTCCCCCATAGTCCTTCCTTCTCTGTGATAGATATTCACTACAGGTTTTTATTTTTATTTTTGACTTGCACATGTATGGATCTTGTATATTACAAGTTCAAGCTTCTGCTCTGGAATGAGTTATGAGGAATAATTTTGTGGTTGTACTTTGGAAATATGCATTGATGCATACATAATGGAGTGTGTATGAGCCATAAATTTGTGGGATAGGTGTTGCAGGTAAGTCATGTCAGGTCATGGATGTGAGTTCTTTACACAGTATGATCATTAAACACATTACCATGATGTCAAAAGCTCATTTAGTTTCTCTTATTTGTCATATTGAAATTTTACAGTTTGTGATGAACGAGCTGTAACTCCAACAGTTCACCAGATTGGAGCACAGATTATCTTTCACACTTTGGTTCTGAAGTGATTTTAATTCGTTTCAAGTGAATAATTGCCCCTTTTCTGCGCCTATCCAGTGCCATGTGGAGTTCTTTTTCTTGCAGATGTTCCCAAGTATAAAATTCAGCATTCATCACATCTATCTTAAACTACAGCCAAACACAGAATAATTTTTGCATTATTCTATGATTTAGGCTTTTTGTTGAAGTAAATTAATCATAATATGTCTACTGGATCTGTCTCTGGGGTCATATCACCAGTAGGAGGGGGCACTTATTTTTTCTGATTACACCTGCATGAGATGATTTAAATTATTATACTATACATAGTAATATTTAATCATGTGGTCACAGTCATAGTGTCTTCTGAACCTTTGAGGCTCTATTATTCACTCATGTTATATGTCAATCATAGGCCATTGCTTATGGCTCAGTTTCATGATGGTTTGACAGTGGGTACTAAGCTAATAGGGAGCTCCTATTTGAGGGCCTTATGGCAGAGAGTGATAAAAGACATGCTATATTTTCAGTGCCCCTTAAAGACTTTCAGGATCACATTTTTAAATTTGCATTTTATTGTTTAATTAGGTCATATGACTAGTGTGAACAGATAATTATAATAACTTCACCAAAAGAAGAAGTTATTCATATTCACTAGGAAACAACAGTAAATTCAACATCAGTATCTTGCTTGAACACAAAAATTCACTTGCCCTCTGTATCCTCAGTATACCTTCTGATTTCCAAAAGAGACACCAACAGCATCATCCAGTTAGGCATAAAAGTCAGGATTGTATGACAGGACATGCTGATTCCTCTCGAGCTAAAGGTTGCATAAGGCACACCAAACCATTCCTTTATCCTTCATATTCCTCTACATACATTGTATTTGAGTAGAAGCTCCAGCTCTAAAATCCATGGGAAGAGAGAAGGGGAGGCTGCAGAGGCACTGATATGAACAGTTCTGCGCTTCCGTAGGTTACGCCCAATAGGATTTCCGACATGAAGCTGAGGTGCATGTCTTAGAGTTCCAACTTAGGCTCTCTGTGACTCTTGAGGTTTGGGGCTTCACTCACTAGGAGGTTCTTCCATTTTTATGTATCTTCTTTTGCCACATCTAAATAAGAAATTGGAAAATATACTCTAGCTATGAACCCCAAACTCTGCTTTATAAATTATACATGCTTCTTTTCCATAATGGCTGTATCAATTTTTATTTTAAATCAACAGTGTTCAAGGGTTCCCTTTTCTCCATGTGGGGCACAAAATGACATCTTATTTTAAGAAAAGTTATTAAGTACTTAGATTAAGTAACACATTTGCCCTTCGCTACTTGCTTTTTGTGGTGAGAACATTTGTCTTAGCAGTTTTGAAATGTTCTAAATAACCACTGCTGACTATATTCATTTCATTGTTATGTTAGATCTAAATAAGGACTCTCAAACTTATTCGTTTCTCCAAACTGCCCTTGAGTCACCTCAAGTTATTTATTTGTTTTTTAAATTAGCATATAGATTGATGACTTTCATTTTTATATGTGAAGAAGTGGTTTGTGTTGATTCTCCTCCCTCTTTCCTTTCTACCCATTGCTGCTTACTCTCCGAAGTCCTCCCTTGTACTTGCAGTCATACATACAATACTGCCTTCTTTTGACCCCTGCCTTCCTTTCTTTAAGACTACCTTCCCCCTGTCATGTCCCATTCCAAGTATCATGACCTAAACTCACTCCTTTAGGCACATAAATTAAAATTAAAATATTTAAGATCTACTTAAGAGAGAAAATCTGCAGCATTTCCTTCTGGACTTTACTTACTGTAAGAATTCCAGTTCTATCAATTTGCCTGTACACGTTGTGATTTCATTTTTCTTTACAACTGGAAACAATGTCATTATGTATATGCCACATTTTCTTTCTCCACTCAGCTGTTGTTGGACATCTGGGCTGATTCAGTTTCCTAGGTATTATGAATATTCAGCACAGTCACAGAGGTGGTATCTCTGAGGTAGGATATAGAGTGTTTTGGGCATATAAACAGGCATAGTATTGTTGGATCATGTGGTAGATCTCTTACTGTCTTTTTAAAAAGAACATCTGTACTAGTTAATATAGTAATGTTAATAGTTAATATAGTTTATGCTTCTTCCAGCCACAAACAAAGGCTCTTTACCCACATCTGCAGCAGGATTTGCTCTCATTTCTTTTTTTGATGATCAGCATTCTGACTGGGGGGAGCTGGAATCTCAAAGTAGTTTTAATTTGTATTTAACTGGATGGCTAAGGGCACAGAATACTTAAAAAATATTTATTGGTCATTTCTGTTTCTTCTTTTGAGAGCTGTCTCTTTAGCTCATTAGCCCATTTATTGACTGGAATATTTTTGAATGCTTTAGTTTATAGTTCGTGTACATTCCAGATATTAACTCCATGCCTGAATTATAGTTGGTGATAACTTTCTCCCATTGTGTGGGTGGCTTTTCACTCTGCTGATTATTTCCTTTGCTCTGCAGAAGCTTCCCTCGTTTCACATAGCTCCATTTGTCAGTTCTTGAGTTTATTTTCTGTGCCAATGGAATCCTTTTCAGAATGCTTTTGCTTTAGATTAAGGTCTTTGTTCCATTTTGAATAGATGTTTGCAGAGGGTGAGCAATGCAGATATATGAGGGCTATCTTTTTTCTAGTGTATGTTTTTGAAACAACTATGAAATAAAATTAGCTGGCTGTAGCCACACAGATTATTTCTGGATCCTCTGTTCTGTTCCATTGGTTTAAATATCTAATTTTGTGTTGGTTCCACACTGTCTTTGTTACTCTAGTTCTATGATAGAACGTGAAGCCAGATATTGTGACACCACTCGCAGTATTTATGTTTGCTTTGGCCGTTTGGAGACTTTTGTTTTCTATGAGAAAATTAGGAAGCACTTCAGTTCTGTGAAGAATAAAATGGGATTTTGGTGAGGGTTAAATCTGTAGGTTACTTGTAAAAATACAGCCATTTTTACAATACTAATTAGATTGATAGTTGTCTAGTATCTTTCTTTTTTTTTTTTTCTTTCAGTATCTTAAAGTTTATGTGCTAGAGGCCATTCGTTTTCTTGGTTCCTAGGAATTTTCTAAGTTTTGAAGCCACTGTGACTAGGTTATATTCCCTTATTTCTTCCTTGGCAAATTCACTCACTATTGGTGTATATAAAAACTACTGGCTTTTCTATGTTGATTTTGTATCCTTCTACATTGGTGGAAATGTTTATCAAGTCTAACAGTTTTCTGGAGTTTGAAGGGTTTTAAAATATAGACTCATGCTTCTTGAGTATATGGATAATTTAACTACTTTCTTTCCTATGTATTTCTTACGTTTACTTCTCTTGTCTTTCTTTTTATAACTAAGATTTAAAGCAATATGTAATTCAAGAGTGTGGCAAGTGGGCACCGTTGTCTCCTTCTAAATTTAGAAGAAATGTTGTCATTACTTCCTTGTTTAGTAAAATGCCAGTTATGTTGTTTTCTATAGCCGTTAATTAAACATTGTCCAATTTATTGTATTTGTGTGTATGTGAATCTCAGAATTCCACTGTCTGCCACTATATCCATCTTTTTGTTCTTGGTGTGGTGGTGTTATGTGGTTACGTCATCAGATTTGTGCAGCAAGTGATTTAAAGAAATGAGCCGTCTCCTCACTGTACATAGTCTTTATTATGTTGAGTATGTTCCTCTGCTCCTACCTTCAAAACTTTTATTATGAAGTCATGTTGAATTTCATCAAAATACTTTTCTGCTTTTATTAATATGATCATGTGGTTTATGTCTTTAAGTCTGTGTATATGATGTAGTGCCTTTGCTTATTTGCATATTTTAAACTATCCTTTCATCCTTATGAAGAAACTTAATTGTAAATGTGATCTTAATGTGTTCTTGAGTACGTGTGCTGGCTAGGTTTATGTCACTTCTATACAAGCTAGAGTCATCAATGAGGAGAGAGCCTCAACTCAGACAATGCCTCTATAAGACTGGCCTGTAGGAAAGCCTGTAGGGCATTTTCTTAATAAGTGACTGATGTAAGAGGGTTCTGCTAATTGTGGGTGGAATGATCACTGGGCCAGTGATCCTAGGTTCTACATGAAATCAGGTTGAGCAAGCCATGGGAGACAAACAGTCAGTAGTTCTTCTCTGTGGCCTCTGCATCAGCTAATGTCTCCAGGTTCCTGCCTTGCTTCCATTTTTGCCCTCACTTGTTTTGGTGATGAACAATTATATACAGAACTGTGAGTGAAATAAACCTTTTCTTCTCCGAGTTGCTGTTGGTCATGGTGTTTTATAATGTCAATAATAACCCTTACTAAGACAGTATGGTTTCAAGTATTTTATTGAGAAGTTTTTGTATCTATGTTCTTGAGAGAAACTGGCCTACAGTTTTTATTATTGTTTTGTCTTTATACAGTTTTTGTGTCAGGGTAAAATTGGCTTTGTTGGATGAGTTTTGTACTGTTCCTTCCTTTTCTATTTTATGTACCAGTAAATGAAATACTGTTATTAGTTTTTCCTTAAAAGTTTGCTAGAAATAAAACATGTTATCTGTCGTATCCTGGACTTCCCATTATGGAAGAACTTTCCATTACTGCCTTATCCTTCTTGCTTTTAGGTCTTTTAAACTTAATTATGTCTTCCTGATTTAATTATGGGATGTCATGTGTTTAGGAATATGTTCTTTCATTCTTAATTCCCCAGTGTTTTGGAGTCTAAGTTGTATGTGCGTGCATGTGTGTGTGCATGTGTAGGATATGTAGGTATATGTGTGTTGGGGTGGAGATGTGTGTGTGTGTGTGTGTGTGTATGTGTGTGTGTGTGTGCATCTGAACATGTGGATGTCAGAGGACAATCTCTGCTGTCATTTCTCAGGTGCTATCTATCTTGTTTTGGAGACAGAATATCTCAGTGTTCTGGACTTTCCCAGGTAAGAAAATCTGAGAACTCTATGTGTCTCTGCCTCACCAGCAGTGATTGTAAGCAGGTGGCACCATGCTCAGTTTTTAGTACGTGGTTTCTAGGGAATTGAATTCAGGTTCTTCTGCTAGCAATACAAGCTCTTTGTCAGCCCAACAATCACTCTAGCTTGGAAGATAAAATTTGAATGTATTCTATAATGATCTTCTGTATTTTATTAGGGAGTCTTATAACAATTCCCTTTTATGTCCCGTTTTATTAATTTATGCCTTTTTTTACTTGCCTGGGCACTTATTAATCTTGTTTATATTTTTAGAGAAACGTATCTTGGACTAGTTCTGTGTATTATTCTTTAGGTTTTGTCATTATTCTTAGGTCATTGATTTCTGAACTAATTTTACTATTCCTTGTTATCTAGTACATTTAGATTTGACTTCTTATTTATCTAGAAACCTGAAGTTGTTATTTATCCGAGATATAGCTAATTTTTAATGTGAACACTTGCAGCTGTGGCTTTTAGATTTGTTCTAACTGTATCCCTGAACTTCTAATTGTCCAGTAAAATCAAGCTTTCATTTGACTTCAGAAGTGTTATAATTTCTTTCTTGATTGTTTTTGTGCTCCACTGTTGTTGGCTCCAAAGAATGTTGTTCAGTCTTTAAGCACTTGCATTGTTTTCGTGGTCTCCCTTCCTGTTGATGTCTATGTGTTTATTTTTTTTAATGTGGTCTGGTAAGGTATAAAGAATTATTTTTATATTTGTTAAGTTTCTTTTGGCCTATAATGTGATATATTTTAGAGAAGGTTCCATGAGTATCTGAGAAGGATCTATTTTCTCTATCTGTTATGGATAATATTCTGTAGGTATATACCAAATACTGTTGATAGGTGACATAAATTAGCTTTGACGTTTCTTCTCTGATTTGGGTTTAGGGCTCCCATTTTTATAACTTTGGGACCTGCTGACTTTTGTATCTTTTAGTGTTTATGAAATTGAGACACCCAACATGTGATGCATAAGAAATTAAGATTGTTACATCTGTTTTATTATTATCCCTTTGTTCAGTTATAACCCTTTACTAATATATTATATATCATATATATTATATTAATATATAGTGACTTCCCTTACCACTTCTCACTGCTTCTTGTTTGAGTCTACTTCACCAGATATAAGAATTGCTACACAAGATTGTGTATGGTTTCTGTTTGTTTGGGCAGTTAGTTTCCATTCTTTGATCCTAAGATTTTGGATACTTTTTGTCAGTGAGGTATGTTTCTTTGAGATAAATGATAGTCTGTTTAATCTTGTTTTTTGTTTTTGTTTTTAACTAATCACTTAACTTTCATCTTTTAGTTGATGAGTAGAGGTAATTTTTTTTAAAGTTTTTTCTTACAGGTTATTTAAAGTCATTATTTATTATTTTAAATCATTTTGAAAAAGATTTTCTAATGCTTACTCTTTCGTTGGTGTAATTGGTTGGGTCACTAATACTGCTTTTTTTTTTCTTTTCTTATTACTGTGGATTTGCTTGATTTTTGTGTTAGAGACAGTGAATTCTTTCCTGGGTCTCTTTTGTCTATCTGTTCCTCTCATGAAATGTTTTGTTCGTGTGTTCTTGTGTCCTTCTCTATGTGTATATTGTTCGTTTTCTGCATTTCTAGGTTGGGTGTTAGGAATTGTCTTAATTTGTGCTTGTCTTGATGGTTTTTGTTTTCTCTATCAATTTTGAGAGATAATTTTGCTGGGTATATTAATCTTATTTACTTTCAGTTCTTGAAATATATTACCCCACGCTTTCATGTTTTTTTTAAGAGGTTGAAGACTGATAGATTGGTAAATATATGATTACTCTGATGTTTTTCCTTTGTGTGTGAATTGGTATTTTCCCCCATACAATGTTTAGCATTGTTTGCTCTATATTTTTCATGATCTGACTATGATATATCATAGAGAGATTCTTTTCTGCTCATGTATTTGGAATCCTAAGTGCCTTTTATCTTTTGATGTTTATCATTCCCTTTATATGTATCCTTGCCTATGATTATATTAGAACCAATTTCTTCCTTCTAATTCTTTAACATTTGCCTTTAGTGTCCAGGTAGCCTGATTTTGGGCACATGAATATTTTAATAGTTACATCTCTTGGTGAATCTACTCCTTTGCCATTATTTCATTATTTTTGATCTTGTTTCTTATTTAAAACTGGTTTTGATGCAAAAATGTATTTTGTTTGGAATAAGTATAGCTATCTCTGTTCTTTTGTGTCATGGCTTTAAAATTTTTATGGAGTATCTTTGCTTTCACTTCATTTTCAGTCTCTTTCCTTAGTAGCACAATGCATCGCTTTAAAATATTTCTATTAATTCTTTGAATATTTTATACATGAATATTGTATGAATAGTGTATTTGGGAACCGATTTTCCTCCCAGCACCATGTTATTCTTTTTATTATTATTAATAACTCCCCAAATCTGGTTAGTACTGACCACGTGCAAGTGGGCATTGGACCATATATGAAGAAATGGGCAAGCTTCCAGTGCTCTAAGAATTCCAATTAGCAGTCTCTGAGAAGCAGGTGTATTGGGAATGAAGTAACAAGTTTGTTTTTCTAAAGAAAAACATCAATTCTCCCTCATTTCTAAAAGACAACTTTGCTGAGTAAAGTTCTTTGGTTGGTGATTTTTTCTTTTATACTTTAAGTACTTCCCATTCTCTCCTGACTTCTAAATCCACGGAAGAGAAATCCCCTGACAGCCTTATCGGCACTATGCCATATGTAATGCATTTCTTGTGTCTTGCTGCTTTCAGAATTATGATTTTTTTGCCATTTATTACTATGTGTCTTGATGAATTTCTTGGGTTGATTTTGACAAGACATTGCTGTGCTTCCTTTACCTAGATGTTGGTTCACATCTCCAGGTGAAGATTTTTTCAGCCGTTATTTATTTAAATGTACTTTACAGCTTTTCTCTTTCCTGCTACTTCAATAGTTTGTTACTTGAAAACATTATCTCTTGAGATTCTCTCATAATTCCCATAGGCTTCTTTTTTCATTATTTCGCTCTTTTGTCTTTTTGTTCCTGTGATGAGATAATTTTGAGATTTCTATCTTCCAGATCACTGATTCTTTCTTCTGCTTGATTGATTCTGCTCTTGAATCTGTTGTTTGAGTATTGCACCTTTGTCATGAGATGGACTTTTAGTGGAGTTGAATGGTCACATGACTTTGTGTATGAAGCAAGTGTAGCCCCCAAACATTTCTGAACAGCACAGAAGATGATTTTTTTGTCCTCTGGATTTTCAATGTGGGTTTCTTAGATTTTGATATCAAGCATGGCTAGTTCCTATATTTTTTTTTAAAATGGGGGACATCAGAAGTAGATGTCATTTCATTATCAGGGACTCTGAGGATGGCCAATGGAGAATAGCCAGGTAGTGAAATTTGTTTGATTTCAATTTATATTGTGCTTTGAAGGCAACCATCTCTGCTTTGCAGGAGACCTGTGTAGTTGGCTAATGTAGCTTATCTGTCCACAACTGGCACTAACTAAGAGGTAACAGCTAAATCACAATGACCTGAGCTTTACTTCTTCACTTTTCTCTGACCCTGGGTGATCTGACTGTGCTATTGTCCCTCTGAGATGGAACCAGAATTGGTTTCCTGAGAAGCTGGGTGGCTCCTTAGATTTTTGTATTATTAAAGTATATTCTTAACAATAGTACATATCACAATAAATAGGTAGTACAAATGAGAAAAAACTTTCCTTCCTTTATTTTTTCTTTTTTCTTTTGGATTGAAGGTCTTGATTTGCAGTCTAAGTGAGTATGGAACTTGACTCTCCTACCTCAGCTGCTGAAGTGCTGGGGTTACAGTTCTGCATTGTCACATTAAGTGAAGAAAGAATATTTTCAAGACCACAAAGATCTCACAATTGTTTGTTAGTTCAGTACAGTTCAAGCTAAGCCAATCAGATGTAGAGCTTGTTAGGAGGGGCAGACTATTGTGTTAATAACAATTTAAATATATAATGGAAAATTCTGCCTGCTGCCTTGGAATGTACTCGCAATTTGCATTGCTTTCATGAAAGGTACCACTGGCGAAAGCCTCACATGGGACAATGTTGCACCATACAACACAGAACAATTCAAAATCCCTTCATATTTGTGTTAAAAGACATCGTGTACTGCGGCAAACTCCCTAACCAGCAGGAAAGGACGACCACCAGACGAGGATTCTTCCCAAATCATGCTTTATTGGAGCCTCTTGGTTGAAGGGAGAGCGGAAGCAAAGGGCCCCGAGCGCCAAGCTGTGCCTGCTTATATAGGGGGTAAGGGAACGAGTCGTGCCTGGATTGGCCGATGCGCACCTGCCGATGCTCCTGGCCACGGGATTGGCCCTAAGCACATCATCGTCATTGCACATGCGAGAGGCACGGTTCCACTGCATTGCCTAATATGGAGTTGTTCACAAGTGAGGCCGGGGCCAAGCACCATCTTGTAATGGCGGCCACTCGAATCGGCTCCCAGCAATGTACCAATTCTAAGAACATTTTCTTGACTCAAGAAAATCTCATGGCAAAGTCTTATCAAACATAGCTAAGTCTTAGTCATAGCCCCTATCCCTGTAAGTGTATGACTTTGGGGAAATTTCCACCTTTATTGGTATTCTGAATCCTTTTAGAGTATGGGTGAGAATATTTACCCTTAAATTTATTTAATGAAGTTCTTTCTACTTTATAATCATAGTACTGTGAGACTTAGAAACATATAGCACCATAAATTGAGTAGTGTCCACAATTTTACTTAGGGCATTTTTTTTTTTTTTTTTTTAGGGACAGGGTTTCTCCGTAGCTTTTGGTTCCTGTTTTGGAACTAGCTCGTGTAGACCAGGCTTTTCCCTTTCTGAATGGAGACAGAGGAATGGATAGAGGTTGGGGAAAGAAGGGAGGTGGGGAGTGGTTGGGAGGAGAGGAGGGAGGGGAACTTGTGGTTAGTATGATAAATAAATAAAAAAAAATTAATAAAACATTTTTTAAAAAGAAACCTGGATTGGCTTTAAAAAGAGGACATTCATGTTGAGAAAAGGCACTTTCATCCACACAGGAAGTAGCAACAAATGCTTTGTATTAAAATGAGGCCTTTTAAGGAACATTTTCTTAAAAAATGATTTGATTATTTTTCTTTTATGTATTGAAGTATTTTCCTGCATGTATGTATATCACATCCTTGAGTGGATCTCTTGAGCCCAGAAGAGGACATTAGGTCCCCTAGAACTCTTCTTACAAGTGGCTATGCACTTCCATATGATTGTTGGAAACCAAAATCTAGTACTCCACAAAAGTAGCAAGTGCTCTTAACTTCTGAGTCATTTCTCTATTTAAGAAGCATTTTAAGAGGCTAAAGATGTCAGTGAGGGGCAAGGAATGAGTATGACTGATATACTTGTAATATAATATGTCTTATTATCTGTAATTGTTTATATTATTTTAAAGTTAGATATAATATTTTGGGAGCAGAGCCTGCTGTGGGGCAATGGTCTGTACCCTCTCAGTTTTATTATAAATAAGCACTGACTGATCAGTAGCCAGGCAGGAAGTATAGGTAGGGCAACCAGGCAGGAAGTAGAGGCAGGGCAAGGAGAACAGGAGAATCCTGGGAAGAAAAAAGATTCAGCCTGCAGTTGTCACCTGGACACAGAGGAAGCGAGACACAGAGCAAGCAAGATGTGACTGCCTCGCCAAAAAAGGTGCCAAGTCACGTGGCTAACACAGACAAGAATTATGTGCTAATATAAGTTGTAAGAGTTAATAATAAGCCTGAGCTAATAGGCCAATCAGTTTATGATTAATGTAGACCTCTGTGTATTTCTTTGCGACTTGATGACTCCATGACCTGTTAGGACAGAAAACTTTTGATTAACAAGCCAGATTGAGTATTACAAAATTAGACCCCTTATCCATACCTCAATTCTTTATTTTCAAAGATAATAAAGACCCAAGGTAATCATGAATATGTTGAGAACTGCATTCAAAGTGAGGAAACCTGACGTTAAGAAAATGAGGATTTCATTGGTTTATTTGGTTTGTTTACATCTAGGTATAGGTACCACACACACACACACGCACACACACACACACACACCAATATATTGATTTTCGGTATACATATTGGAAATCAGCTATCTGTTACATGTGTGCTGCTGAAGATTGTTTCTCTTTCTGTAGACTACTATATTGTCCTATGATGGTATCCTTTGCCTTATAGTAGCTTTTTAGTTTCACGAGGTCCCATTTATTACTTGTTGAACTTAATGCCTGTACCACTGGTGTTCTATTCAGTAAGTTGTCCCCTGCGCCAATGTGTTCAAGGCTATTCCCTCTTTCTCTTGCATCAGGTTTAGTGAATCTCGTTTTAGGTTGAGGTCTTTAACCCACTTAGACTTGAGTTTTGTGCAGGGTGATAGATATGGCTCTCTTTACATTTTTGTACATGCTGACATTTAGTTAGATTAACACCATTCTTTAGAGATGTTTTCTTTTTTCCATTGACTATTTCTGGCTTCTTGGTTAAAATTCTGGTGTCTTTGGTAGGTGGATTGATGTCTGGGTCTTCAGTTTGGTTCCATTGATCAACTTATCTGTTTTCATGCCAATAACATTTATTATTATTATTATTATTATTATTATTATTATTACATCTCTGTAGGAAAGCTTGAAATCAGGGATAGTGATACCTCTTGAAGGTCCTTTATTGTACAGGATTGTTTTAGCTACTCTGGTTGTTTTGTTTTTCCATATCAAGTTAAATATTTTTCTTTCAAGGTTTGTAAAGCATTGTGTTGGAATTTTGATGGAAATTGTGTTGAATCTGTAAAATTTTGGGGTAAGATGACCAATTTTACTGTTAATTTTACCAATCTGTGAATATGGAAGATCTTTCCATCTTTTATCTTTGTGAATTTCTTTCTTCAAAGACTTGAAGTTTTTGCCATTCAGATCTTTCACTTGCTTGGTTAGAGTTATATTTAATGTTTTATTTATTTACAAAAAGTAAAACGTAATTTGTGGCTATCATGAAGGGTGTTGTTTCCCTAGTTTCTTATCATTTGTGTATAGGGAGACTACTGATTTTATAAAAGTCAATTTTGTAACCAGCCACTTCATTGAGGATGTTTATCAGGTCCAGGAGTTCCCCAGTAAATGTTTTGGAGTCGCTTTTGTGTACTATAAAATCATTTGCAAATAGTGATACTTTGACTTCTTCCTTTCCAATTTGCATCATATTGATCTCCTTTAGTTGTCCTATTGCTCTATCTAACACTTCAGACACTATATTGAATAGATATGGGGAGTGGACAGCCTTGTCTTGTCGATGTAGGCTATTGACTTGCTGAATATTGCCTTTATTATGTTTAAGTATGTTCCTTATATCCCTGATCTCTCCAAGACATTTATCATGAAGGATTGTTGGACTTTATCAAAGGATTTTTCACCATCTAATGAGATGACCATGTGGGTTTTTTTCTTTAAATTTATTTATATAGTGGATTACACTGACAGATTTTCATATGTTAATGCATTTTGCCTACATGGTCATGATGGATGATCTTTCTGGTATGTTCTTGGATTTAATTTTTGAATATTTTATTGAGTATTTTTGCATCAATGTTCATGAAGGAAATTGGTCTGTAATTCTCCTTCTTTGTTGAGTCTTCTATATAGAAAATTCTCATCAGAGGAGTCTTAAATGCCTGAGAAACACTTAAAGAAATGTTTAACATCCTTAGCTCTCAGGGGAAGGCAAATCAAAATGATTCCGAGTTTCCACCTTACACCTGTCAGAATGGTTAAGTTAAAAAGACAAGTGACAGCATATGTTGACAAGGATGTGGAGCAAGGGGAACATTCCTCCATTGCTGGCGGGAGTTAAAATTTGCACAGCCACTTTGGAAATCAATGTGGTGGCTTCTTCGAAATTTGCAATCGACCTACCCGAGTAGGTATATCACTCCTGGGCATATACTCAAAGGATGCTGTACCATACCACATGGAAACTTGCTCAACTGTGTTCATAGCAGCTTTATTTGTAATACCCCGAAATTGGAAACAACCTAGATGTATTTATTTGCACAGAGGAGTGTTACTCATCTGTTAAAAAATAGACATCATGAAATTTGCCAGCAAATGGATGGAACTAGAAAAGATCATGAGTGAGGTAACTCAGACCCAGAAAGACAAACATGGTATGTACTCACTTATTAGTCATATTTGCCATAAAGTAAAGGATTGCCATGCTACAATCCACAGACTCGATGAACCTAGTAATGCGGAAGTCTCAAGAGGGGTAACACATGAATCACACTATGAAGGGGAAATAAAATAGACATCACAGGTGTATGGGGAAGGATTCTGGATGCAGGAGTGGGCACTGGAACAGGAGGGATCATGAGGGAGGGAGAATGGACAGATAGAGTACTGGGAAAGATTCAAATGTAGGGCATAAACTAGAAACCTAAGGCAGTGGTAACTCCCAGAAACCTCTAAAGTTGACCCTAGCTAAGACTCCTAGCTATGGGTGATACAGAGCCTGAACAGGCAAGATTTCCAGGGGAGAGACTGACAGCACAATCCAACCACATAACCCTTTTCCTACAATTTGCCCTGCCTACAAGATGTGCTAGGATCAAGCTGGCACAGAAGTTATGGGAGTGGCCAATCGATGATTGGTCCTTCTTGAGACCCATACTATTAGAGGAAGTCCAACTCTGACATAGCCAGGAGAGACAGGACCTAGGGGCTAGACAGCCCGGAGACATACAATAGACCCAAATATGATTGACAAAAAACACTCAATGAAATGATTCTTAATGATTTTCTGGATTCATAGGTGCCAACCAGAGAATGTTCGTGAGACTGACTTAGGCTCTCTGCATACGATACCATTGGGTAGCTTGTTCTTCTGGTGGAGCTCTTCACAGAGGGAGCAAGGACTCTCTCTGACTTTGTTACCTGCTTTTTGAACCCTTCGTTCCTACTGGGTTGCTTTTTCCAGCCTTAGTTAAGAAAGGAGGTGACTAGTCTTAATGCAACTTGATGTACTGCGGCTGGCTGATATACATGGGAGGACTGTACTTTTCTAAAGAGAAAGGAGTGGATAGGGAGAGGGGAAGGAAGAGAGACGAGGTTGAGGGGAGGAACAGGGAGGACAAGAGGAACGGAATGGAAACTGTGATAGGACTGGGAAAAATTAATTAATTAATTAAAAAAGAATATAAGAATTTCTAAAAAATGTAAGAGTTTTTTGAGAGACTAAAAAAATCTCCATATTTTTCCTGTGTGCAAACCAATGCTTCTGAAGAAGGATCCTGAGTTTATGTAAGATAGAGTATAAATATGCATCCCTAGTGGGCCAATAGGAGCTCCAGCAACTCTTGGTTCACAGCACAAGGTGTATTTGGGGTTTTATTCCTCACTGAAATGTGAATATGTTACTCTTTATGACATATTTGCTATCAATTTACTATTAATTTACCTTTTAGGTCAGGTAAGTGCCAGTAAAATGTGCAGAAGCATTAACTGTCTCATCGGATCCCCACTACATGACGCAAAGTGGTGCTGGGGTTGAAATCAAGTGGAGGTATTTATGGTGTGGTAATAGAAACAAAATGCAAATTGACATGTAAGAGAAAGTTCATGATCAAGTTGAGCTCCATCATTTTAGTCTTAGTGCAAAAAGGAAGACCAGAGATACTATATGATGTTCTGTATAATGATAGAGATACTTAGGAAAGTGTTGCTCATTCAATAACATGAATTTGAGATTAGATAGTTTTCTTCAACATGGTTTTTGATAGCACTTGTCTGAATTTTTGCAGACAGCCACTTCTTTCTTAAGCTGGATAGAGTGTGAGAACTTGAGATGCACTTCTTCACACTAAATCTGAATCAGAAGAGTCCAGAACTAGAATGGTAGGTGCTAGTGTGGCTCATCACTCTTGTCTGTTAAATTGTTCCCACAGAAAGGTCAGGGCAATGCTAGGATTCTTTCCTTTCATCATAAGGTCTTTAACATTTATGAATAATTTTCTATAGACATTACTACTTATGTTTCCATGACTATCTTTGGAGATAGATACTATTATTATTCGAAGTTCACAAATGAGAAAATAGAAGTTCAGGAAAGTTGAATAAGTTTTCTAAGAATGAACAAGTCATAACTAGTCGACACATTCTTTCTTAATATTCTATTCTTGTCTTATTCCCCCAAAGACCAAAAATGAAGGGTTCTTATTCAAATTGTCTGAATTACATCTGAAGAACCAAAAGAATTGCAAACGTCAAGGACTCAGTGACTTCCATATTAATAGACAATTAAAGCAGCTAATAGAGATGGTCAGAAAACAACAATGAAGAGGCCAAATTGAGTCAAATTTCTATATGGCACATTTTAATGATAATTGTTTGATATTCTCGTCATTTGGCTATGAAATGGCTTATGGCACTGACAGCAGACACAATGTCTTAGGACTTCCCTTTGCTCTGGTTGTCTTCAATTCTTCACAGTCATGGTTCTAAACATATCAAATGTAGCTTTCTTTAGAGCTAGCTACATAGGAGCTTCAAGCAAATACAGAAATATAGCAGTTACTACTCTGAGCAACTTCAGACCTGGCAGGTGATATCTTGATTTTATGCATGGGCATCACAGAAAAAAAATAAACTTAGCAGCATAAAGCCAAAGGAAATGCTAATGAGAAGTTATTACCTCATCATATCTGCAAAGCCTTGCCAGGCATTGAGGGGAACATGGAGGTGGACATGATCCCTCTCCAGGTTATAATGGTTTTAAGAGTGCTCCTAAAGCATGCTCTTGGGAGAAAATTGCTTCTCTGTACAAGGTTAATTACCACATTGAGGACACTGACAGCAATGACATTGACAAGAATAGAGAAGCAGATGGCCTTGGAAATCCTGCTTTTTACTTGAATGGGGAAGGAAATAAAAGGTAATATAGCATGAGATACTTCCACGGTTCTGTACACATTTACCTCTGGTTCAGAATAAGTGCATTTTTTTTAAGTCAAAGTTTTAATATCCCTAGTTGGCCTGGAACTTGCTATATAACTAGGCTGGCTTGAATTAATAGAGATTCACTTGCCTTTGCTCTCTGAGTGTTGGGAATAAAGCATATTTTACCATGCCTGGCCTAATAAGGAGAATTCTTAACAGGGCAGAGTTCAAACACACTGCATATTTTCAGTGTTCATTCTGAACTTTGAAATAATGGAATCCTTAGAATTGTTCCATCATACTCAAAGTGAACTGCTTTTGAGTCTTTCTAGATTGATATGGGATAGCATATGGACATTTGGCACATTTTATTATAGCTGCAGTCTGAGAGGACCACACTGACAAAAATAGGTCCCCTTTTCTCTTTAAATACAATGCCAGATAGAACTGGCAGTGCTTCATTGAAAATGAATTCAGAGTGTGCATAACTACTCTAAGGGGTGCATTTACATTACATATTCTTTCTGAAACAGATAGCACTAGCATATGTAATAGTATTGCAGTAATAAAAAAGTACTTGTGTTTAGCATAAACGCATACATTTATGGAACACTGCTTTGGGCCAAGAATTGCTTTTGGTCTTAGTAAATATTAACTCATTTAATTTACACAACAGCTCTTTTAGGTGAATGCTCTTTTCATTTTACTTCTTTTATAAATGATAAAATTAAGACACATAAAAGTTAAGGTTGCTCACATTACAGAGTCATCATATACTAGGATCCAGGCTTGAACATGGAGAATCTGTATTTAGACCATAAAATCTTGACTACTGCTTTCCCAGACATAAACGACTCCACAGTTTACATTATTTTTGTTACTGTTATTGTAATATGTTACCTGACTAAAGGGGTTCTTAAGTGACAGTCAATGAATATATTTGCATCATTGTTTGTTTATTTATTTAGTGTCTGGAGAAAACATTCTAGGGTGCACAGCGTGTATACAAAGTAAATATTGCAGAAACATACATGGCAGGAAGAAATTTTTAAGTACATTTTGTAAGGTTTCCCTTGAAACCCACATAATTTTAGTGTAACTAGCTTCTGGAGACTTTATGTTCACAGTCTCACCACAAGGAAAATATCATCTCTCTAATGCTCACACATTTCAAATCTTTTAGTGAAATCTCATAAATGTATGTGGGAGGGTGTGTATTGGCATCGTTCTTATCGCTTTGCTAGGCAATTAGCTATGCAGGATGTCTAACAGAACATGAACATCTTAGATTTTAGGAATCATTTTTCTTCCCAGGGACAGCAACTACCAGTCAGTTTATCTTTGCTGATAATTATTTATTTTTTTATTTGCTTACATTTGACTATATGGAAAATATGGATAAAATCTGACTTCGCAGGGCTTCTGAAGACTGAGTTTGTTAAGATATGAGTGCCTGTCACAAGTAGTTTGCTTACTTTGAAGGCAATAATAACAACAATTAAATGAGTACATATATTGCAAATAAGAAAGTTGTTCTCATTGTTAATGTCTATTTATGGAAAGCAATCAAATGATTAAAAGTGCCTGGAACTTTGCTTTGTAATTTTAAAAAAAAAACCAAGTGACTATAGCATGAATAATAAAAACCCAGAGGCAGATATTGGGGTTCAAGTTGAAGATCAGAAAAGCAAAACAGCCAGCCACTAGAGAAGTCTTAACTCTACCAAGGTTGGGAGACTGCTGACAGCTCTGAGCCTGTTCCTCTAATTTATATTCCCCTCTAGAACTGGGATTCAAGGTCTGTGACTCCCTAGTACTGGGATTGAAGGTGTGAGCCACCCCCACCTGGATCTCTTTCTGCTATCGCCTGGTGTAACCCAGGGTGACTTTGAACTCACAGACATCCATTTGCCTCTGTCGCCCAAATCTTGGGAATAAAGGTGTGTGACACTATTGCCTGGCCTCTAGTGACTTAGTTTTACACCCTCTGATCTTCTGGCAAGCTTTATTTATTAAAACATAAATAAAATATTTCTGTGACTAAATGAACTTGATTTGAGTTCTAAATCTTTTTGTCTCTACTTTCTGAGTGCGAGGATTATAGGTGCTTATAATCATATCAAACCACAAATTTTATTGTTCTACAGTCTTATATATGACCTGCACCTTTTATTTTTTATTTTATTTTTTTGTTTCTTTGATCCAATTTTATTTATTTATTTATTTATAAATAAATAAAGATTTCTGCCTCCTCCCCGCCACCGCCTCCCATTTCCCTCCTCCTCCCCCAGTCAACTCCCCCTCCCTCAGCAGCTGGAAGAGCAGTCAGGGTTCCCTGCCCTGTGGGAAGTTTAAGGACCTCCCACCTCCTTCCAGGTCTAGTAAGGTGAGCATCCAAACTGCCTAGGCTCCCACAAAGCCAGTACGTGCAGTAGGATCAAAACCCATTGCCATTGTTCTTGACTTCTCAGCAGTCCTCATTGTCCGCTATGTTCAGCGAGTCCGGTTTTTATCCCATGCTTTTTCAGACCCAGTCCAGCTGGCCTTGGTGATCAGCCCCATTGTCTCAGTATGTGGGTGCACCCCTCGCAGTCCTGAGTTCCTTGCTAGTGCTCTCTCTCCTTCTGCTCCTGATTTGGACCTTGGGATTTCAGTCCGGACCTGCACCTTTTAGTACAAAATATAACACTGTACTGCTTTTCGTTTCTTCACATCTAGACCTAAAAGACGACTGTGAAACTCAGGAAGAAATGATAAAGCCCAATCACCTTAGCTACAGCTTGTATTACACTGTGCACTATGGGGTAGCTGCTTATTGGATGATTGTGTAGTGAGTTGAGAAATGAATTTTAGATATTCAGCATAGTCGTCAAATGACATCGCATTGTACTAAAAACCGCGCATAGCATTTTAGTGTTACAACATTCAGAGAATCACACTTGGCTCAAGAGAGAAATACTTTGAGTATCGATTTCCTTTGTATTTTAGGAAAACAGTTAATTTAGTAAAGTTGATGCAAATGTTTAAATACAGAGCTATGCCACAAGAAGAACGCTCTCTCTCTCTCCCTCTCCCCCCTCCTCTCTTTCGTGTGTGTGTGTGTGCGCTGATGTAAGATTTCACAGGCTGGCCTTGAACTAGTTATGTAGCAGAAGATGACCTTGAACTTCTGATATTCCTGCTTCTTCCTGGGAAATGTTGGACTACAGGTATGTGCATATGTATATGGTGCTGATGATCAGACTGAGGGCCTCCTGCATGGTATGCATCCACTGTACCAGCTGGGCTACATCTCTACCCTCAAGACTGAGTGCTTTGTCTGCTTAAAAAAGAAAGCTGGAAAAGAACAGAAAAAGAAAAAGACAACTGAAGAAGAAAATAGTATCTCTGTAATTCCAGTCTAGTCCATTCATGATGGCTATGAAGCATGCAATGGATTATGTATATTTTGCTGTCCTAAATTAGGGACTTTGAAGGAAAACAGTCTCCAGTTTCATTATCTAGTTTGAGAACCATCTCTCAATTAGTGAAATGGAGATCTGCTATTTTCCTGATAGATTTCTCCTGTGGTCCATTACCTTTGCTCTACTTGCACCGAAGAGAACACTCAGAGATTTGTGGCCATCTACTGAAATTTTTATAACCTGAATTGACTTTCCAGGTTCAGGCAGCAACACCTCAGATATTAAACTGACACTTCTGAATCTCCCAGAGCTGCTGGTACACATCTGCTATTCATTTCTACTGTTTACCAAATGGATATTTTTTTTAAGTCACAGGAGTCTAAGAAAGATGTCACTGACAGGATGCCTGAAAAGATGAGTAAAGATATAATACGTGCTTCCGGATTGCCCCCAATCTTTGATGATGCCTGCAATCTAACTACCTAGAGACTTCTCCATCACTGTCAGGCTACTTTTCAATCTGTCTTCAGTGAAGTTGAACAATTCAAATTTCAAATAGAAGCGACATGAATCATCAAAGAAACGACAGACAGAAGTGGAGGTGGTGTGCCTTAGACATGATCTTGAGGTATTTGGAGAGAAATAGGAGAGTGTAGGGCCATGTTAAACACTTGCTTCTATTTTGCACACACTTTTGCACTGGTAAAATATATAATACAAGGTCACTTTCCCAGACAAAATCTAAGAAGCATTTGAGGCTATAATGAAAGACTATATTTAAAAAAAAACCATTGCAGAAAATCCAACTATTATCAGACTTATGAATTAGGGTAGTAATTACTAAATAGCTAAACCATTTGAGATTGTTTTCCCCATCAGTTATATGACCTTGAGCATATTACTTAACCATTCTTGATTTTAGTCTTCGCACCTATAAAACAATGAGAAGAATATCAGAGATTTATTTTCAGATTCAATAAGAATAATTTGACAATAAATACTTCCCAGATATCTCAAGATATTTTAATTGTCATTTTATAGTTGACACAAAATTGTTGTGTCTATAACGGAAAAAAAAACCCATTTGTAGATTTGTCTTAAATTATTAGAAGAGTTGAAGAGTGGGGATATGGCCTCCAAGTCAGCAAGTTACACATCTGCACAAAGGATAGAAAAACATCTATGTTGGAGGAATCCATTAACAATGCCCAATTTTATTTGGACAAGTAATGAACTTATTAATATTAATAGAATTTTAGAGTGGAATTTGGTTTGTTGCTAAGAAATCCTATCAGTTCAGTTTGTTTTCTGGGCTACTACATAGACAATACAATGTAGCTGAATGACATTGAAGATGCTACTGACTTGAGGCCCTGATTTCCCAACACTTTCTCTGACAAGCTGGTCAGACAACGTCTGAGGTCCTTCCAGAGGATTCAGAAAGAAAAAAGTTTTCACAGGATGCTAAAATACTATTTGTCCTCCTTTCTTCTTTCATAATGGTACAAGGTAATACGTCAGAGGCTATATGATATGTAATGCTGAAATAAGGCAAGTGCAGATGATCAAGAATCCTGTTCTCTATATCAAGCCAGATATTAAAGACATCTCAAAAAATTCTTATAGCATGCCTTTGTGTTCATTAATTTTCTGCTTAATTTTGGATTTTTTTATTTTTTTAAAATATAGACTTGCTATTTATGTTACATATGTTATTATTGTTATACTTTAAAGGATGAAACATGTCTAAAGCTATCTCTTGCAGTGTATGCTGTAAGAAATGCTGATATAAACATTTCATCCAAAGAATAACTTCTCTGGTTCTGCAGTTATTTTAAAAAGTGTAACCTGGTCCCAGATTCAAGGTTTTAGAACTTACAATCAGATGCCTACAGATATAGGATAAACAATCACGAATGCGGGACAGAAAGCAAAGCTTATCTAGAATAAAAATGCTACCCATTGCAGTGTTATACAGACCCTAGAATTTATTACATTCATATTGGTGCAGCTTGGCATACCTTTGTATGTGAGGGGTCCACAGATAGCCTTGTTTGACCCTAATACCATCCTATATTGGTCTCCTTTCTAATAATTGCCTGTCTTTGTTTTTTAACACCATGCTCTTATTGTTTCTGTTAGCATATTTTTACTCTGTTTTAAAAGCTAAGGCACAGATACTTTGTTACT
The DNA here is from genome assembly GCF_950005125.1 of Chionomys nivalis. Lineage (NCBI taxonomy): Eukaryota > Metazoa > Chordata > Mammalia > Rodentia > Cricetidae > Chionomys > Chionomys nivalis. The sequence goes on along the minus strand of NC_080097.1, from coordinate 28,306,200 downwards.
AGATAAAAGAAGTAGGAGGGAGAGACAGTGATAGAGACATCCACCCATCTCTCTCTCTTTCTCTCTCATCTATTTGTCTACCTATCATTATCTATCATAACTATCTATTTATCATCTATCTGTCATCTATCTATCATCTATCTACCATCTATCTATCTTTCTATCATCTGTCATCTATCATTCTATTTATCTATAATCTATCTACCATTTATCTATATATTTATGTCATATCACATATATATATATAATTATATGTACTTTATACAAATACATGTGGAGCTTAAAATCAAGAGAGGGAGAAATATTTAAGGTTTAGAACATAAATACTATTTATTTCCAGTACATACTTGAAAATAAGGATGAATAAAATGGGTTATTTATGAAAGGCAAAGAAACCTTGTAAATATACGTTCTCTACTATTCTCCTTTAAAGTATTCCCTCTAGATCTGCAATTCTGGGTAGTACTGTCTACTAAGATAGATTGTTATGCAAATGCCCCAGTCATTCCATCACTGAATCCTTGAGGTGTCCTTCCTACATAGCTTTTCAGGTTTTTTCCTGAGGTTTGCTCTGGGTGCTGGGATGCAATAGACAGAAAAGTGAAAAGTTCATGTGCTTGGAGCCTAACCCTTTCCTAAGATCGTCTACCACATAAAGTAGGTTGGTGCTGCTTATTCCACTGATTAGGCATAAGTCACAGTTCAGGGCCAGCTGTGTGAATAACAGTGTTATTCCTTTAGCCTTCATCAAGAAGTCCAATGACAGCAGCTGCTTTCTGGATGCCAGCCCACACTACTATGGTCGCCCAGAATTGGTGGCATACCCTTTCCTCAAGGCTGCATGCCTCTTGCTCGAAAGTGTAATGGCTTCCTTGTAGCAGTTAGAGCAAGGAGCATGATCTAGTCTGAGAGTTTCTTTCTCTCTCTTTTTTGACATTTTAAATTAATATTAATCTTTTATTGAAAGAGACATTTTACAATAATAATACAGATTACAGTTTCCCATCCCCCAACTCCTCCTAGATGCTCCTTACTTCTGCGCCAACCCAAGTTGACAACCTGCTTTCTTTCTCTCATTAAGATACAAACAGGCACCTAAAGTAAATAATAATAATAATAATAATGATGATAGAATTAGATGAAATGAAAAAAAATCCTGAAAAGAATAAATAAAAAACAGAAAAAAGGAGCCAAAGAAAAATTTCAAGAAACAAATAGATGAAGAGACACACACATTCATACACACAGAAATGTCATAAAAACACAAAACCAGAAATTATACATATATGCAAAGACCTGTAAGGTTTTAAAAAACAAAACAAAAACAAATAAACAAAACCTATCAGAGCATTATGAGAAAGAGAACCTCCAGACTGCCATTGAGTTCATTTTGTGTTGGCCATCTGCTTCTAGGCATGGGTCCTGGCTTTAAAACTGGTAGGTTTACCCAGTGAGACACCATTGGAGAAAAGAAATTTTTCATTTGTGAGTGCTTATCAGTTGGAGATAGCTTCTGGGTCTTGTGTCCTCCTCTCTCAGTACAGGGACCCCATCAGTCCCAGACCTGTGCAGGCTCTGTGTATGCTAACAAATTCTCTGTGACTTCATATGTTCATTATTCTGTTGTGCTTAGAAGGCCTTGGTTCCTTGATGTCCTCCATTCCCATGGGCTCTTACAGTCCTTTCATGTCTTCTTCCAGAAAGTTCTTTGAGCACCGAGTGAAGGGCGTTGATGGAGACATCCCATTTCAGACTGGGTGTTCCAGGGTCTCTCACTTAGAACATTGTACAGGTGAGAGGCTCTGTATTTCCCTCTACTGCAGTTCAAGGAAACTCCTCTGAGAGTGGCTGAGAAAAACATTGTTCTGGGTATAGAAATATTTTGTTAGAAGTCATTTTATTGCAGAACAATTGTCTTTGGTTTTCCCTCATGTCCCTGGCCTATCCTAGTTACAGGTTCTTGGCCACAGAGTAGTATCTGGAATGGGTTTTATCTCATGGAGTAGGCGTTAACTCAAACCAGATATTGGTTGGCTGATCCCACAAGCTTTGTGTCAGTATTGCAGTAGCTCACCATTGTCAATCAAAGGGCTGGCGGCTGTGTTACTGTTTGTCTTTCTCCTTTAGTAGTAGGTAGAATATATTCCAGTAACATCATCACTAGTTGGTAGGGCTGAAGGCTCTAGGTTGGCACCAGCTCGACTCTGTGTTTCGTGAGTTGTATAGATGATATTTTAAGCAATTGGGTCATATAATCAGTTTGTGGTGAGCAACCAATAGCTTTGGCAACAATCTGGGTTGTTTTGGGGTTTCTGTGGGACCCTGTTGGCCAACAACTCAATTAAATGTAACCCATTTCTGGTAACAGAGGCCTCGTTTAATGGCAAGACATGTCTGTTTGTTTTCCTCTCCAACTATTTACCTTTTCCATTATATTTTTTATATGTGTATACAATTTTAAGAAGTTTCTATTGCATTAGATTTTAATGCAAGCCATCGAATGGGCCTTAGATTACTTTTAGTTTTCCCTCCCTGTACTCCTCCCCTCTTCACATTTGATCCTCTTATTCTAGTCTTCTCAGCCTTATTTATCCATAACTAACTATTATATTTCAGCTTTCTAGGGAAATTCATTTTCCTCTATCCCTAGGTTTTTACTCTATACTTAACCTTTGGAGTTATGTGGATTTTAGACTGCCTATTGAAAATTTAACAGCTAGCATCAACATATAACTGAATACACATGATGTTTGTCTATTGGAGTCTGGGTTACCTCACTCAGGATGCTTTGTTCTTGTTCCATCTATTTACCTGTGTATTATATGATTTCATATTACCAGCTGAATAACACTCTATTGTGTAAATGTACCACATTATCTCTATCTATTCTTCTGCTGAGGGACATCTCGGTTGTTTCTAATTGCTGACCATTATGAATCGAGCAGCAATAAACGTGGTCGAGCAGTTGTCTTTGCAGTTGGATGAAGTGTCCTTTAGGCAAATGTCCAGAAGTGTTAATAGCTAGATCTTGAAGTAGATCTATTCTGTGCTTCCTGAGGAACTGCCACACTGATTTCCACAGTGGCTATAAAAGTTTGTAGTCCCATCAACCATGTATGAGTGTTCCCCTTACACTACATCTTTACCAGCACGAGCTGGTAAAATCTAAAAAAAAAAAAAAAAAAAAAAAAGGAAAAGAATATAGAAACCCTCACAGATGTTTAGACAGATAAAAATGCTTCTATTTTGAAATATATTTTTTTCTCCATATATTGTGATTAAAAATTTTACTGGGTATGGTAGTTAGGGCAGGCATCTGTTGTTTCTTTTCTTTTTTCTTTTATAACTTTCTTTTTATTTATTCTTTGTGTGTTTCATATTATGCACCTTGATCTCATTCATTTTTGGTTCCTATGCATCTGCCCTCTGCCCTTGCAGCATCCCCACTTCCAATGAAATGTAAGAGAAAAAAAGAAAAGGAAAAAAGATATCATCATAAAAGTTGTAGTGAGACACAGGGAGTCACACAGTAAACCCTTTTGTCCATATATCTTGACTTGAAAATGTTCATTGCAAAGAGTCATTGGTCTGGTTCAAGGCCTCTGGTTTCTGCTACACTATTACTTCTGGGCCCTCACTGGACTCTTTTTGGTTATCTTGTTGTTGCCCTATGTTGTAGGAATTCTGAAGCTTTCTGTCTGCAGAACTGGTCCCTTCATGTGCTCCAGCAGATCACAGATGGGGTGGGACAACCCATAAACCTGCCTCTGAGCCTGCATAGCATCAGGGTTGGTCAGTCTGCCAGTTCTCCCTTGTCCCCACCACCAGGGTGAGTTCTCGTGCAGGGCCCTTGGGAGTTCACCCTTGCAGCTGTGAATAAGAGGCGGGGCCAGCCAGTTCTTCAGCTTTCAGTCCTTACTGCCCTGCCTGAACTCTCTCACCTACACTTCAGGGTCAGCGCCACTGTTTACCCAGGCGTGATATTGGGGCCATTCTCCTGAGCCCTGCTCAGATGAGGGGCAGGGCTAGTTCTCCTGCTCTTATGACGGGGTGGGGACCAGCTTTCCTAGCTGCCTCAGGTGTTGATAGGAAGGGGTTGGGGTACATCTCTCTCCCACCCGTGCCACCTGGGACAGCTCTTCCATTCTTACAGTTTCGGGGCTGGCTTGCCCACACCTCTTCCAAAGGGGTTGGCTCTATTGTGATGCCCAGGAAAGGTGCAAGGCCTGCTCTCCTGAGTGCGGCAGCTGGAGGTGGGCAGAGGCAGCTCTCTCCCCCTCTGTCCTCAGGGCATGCTCTACCCACCTGCATCAAGTATTGATGGGTTGGGAGGGCATCTCTCCCTGACTCATGCTGCCACGTGACAGATGAGTAATGAGGACAGCTCTCCAACGCTCACAACTTCAGAACTGTCCCACCCATATCTTAGCCAACAGGATTGGCTTTATTGTGCTCCCCAGGTTAGGTGCAGGGCCTGCTCTCCTGAGTGTCGTAGCTAGTGGTGGTTAGGGGCAGCTCTCCCACCCTTGCCCCTCTGACCTCAGGGCCAGCTCTCTTGACTCCTCAGGCACTGATGGGTTGGGGAGCGGAGGCACCTGTTGATTTTTCTTTTCTTTCTTTTTTTTGGAGTTTATTAAATATAAGTTTCTCCAGGCCCTCTGGTTTAAGAGTCTTCATTGAAAAGTCAGTTGTTATTCTAATTTTTATACCTTTATATGTTACTTCATCTTTTTCACTTGTAGTTTTTAATATTCTGTTTTTGTTTAGTATGCTTATGTTTTGATTAGTATGTACCAAGGAGAATTTCTTTTCTGATGTAGTCCACTTGGTATTCTGTATGGTTCTATACCTTGGTAGATAGCTCCTTTTTTAAGTTAGGAAAATTTTCTTCTGTGATTTTCATTAAAAATATTTTCTATGCCTTTAACTTGGGCTTCATCTCCCCCCCCCATTATTCTTAGCTCTGCTCTTCTCTTGGTGCCCCAGATTTCCTGAATATTTTCTGTCTGGATTTTTCTAAATATAAATTTTCTTTAACTGAGATATCTGTTACTTCTATCTTGTCTTCAATATCAAAGATTCTCTCTTCCGTCTCTTGCATTCTATTGGTGAGACTTGCCTCTGAGTTTCCTGTCTGAGTTCCTAAATTTTTCATTTTCAGTTTTGTCTTACTTTGAGTTTTCTTTATTAATTCCATTTTGTCTTTCTTGTCTTGAACAGTTCTTCATTTCCTTTCACTGTTTGTATTAGAGTTCTTGAAGGAATTTATTAATTTTCTCATTAATAACATCTGTCGTATTCCTAAAACCTGCTTGAAGGTCCTGGTCTTTTTGCTTCAGCTGTGTTGCATTTCCTGGGCCTACTGTGGTAGGGTTGCTGGATTCTAGTTGAAACATTGTCCTGATTCTTATTTACCATGTTTTTATGCTGGCATCTAGGCAATCTGGGTTTGGGATGATTATAATTCTAGATGCTGATGGTTTTGTCTTTGTTGGGTGGATTTTCTATCCTTTGATTTCTGTTGCTTTCCCTGGATTTCAGGAGGCTGTTGTAACTGTAGATTGCCTAGTTGGAAGTGCCTCTGAGTTCCTGCCAGGTGTGACCTCTGGGGTTCCCAATCAGAACTTGTTTTTAGGTGTTGGTAACGGAGAGGAATAGGAATTGGCTTGAATGGCTGTGTTTGCCAGGAGGATCTGTGGAATCTACAGGTAATGAAGGAAGAGAGGGGAGAGAGACCCCCGTAGGCAGTCTGCTACAGTCAAAGGGGCAAGACTGGGGAACTGGAATTAGAGGGTAGGAAGAGAGTAACTATCACCTACTAGATTCCTTGGCTGGTGTGGCCAGTGGTTTTCAAGGGAGAGAGTGATTCATGCTTTGGCCAGTGAGACAAAGGGATGCACTAAGGAAGGAATACTGTAGATGTGTTTAGTTCCGTTGGAAAGGGGGAAGAGATGAAGGTGAGGCTGGAGCAGGTGGTCTGATACCAAGCTGGGGATGAGACTGGGGAATTAGTATTGGAGGATGGAAACATGAGTGAAAATCACCTACCTCATTCCTTGTAGTGTGTTGCCAGTGGGTTTCCAGGCAGACACGGTCTTGTGTGTTGGCAGGTAAGACAGAGAGATGGGGTGAGGAAGGAAAACTGTAGGTGAGAATCTACTTCATTCCTTTGGAGTAGGACAGCTACTTGAAAAGCATAGTGGTTTTATTAACCATCTACCTATTTGTTTATTTAATCTCAGGTTCTCAGGCCTGATTCTTTTCAATAACTGGAAGGTCTTGTTATCACCATTTCTTCCTTTTAGAAATATTTTCAGTATATTCCACTTTCTGGATTCCCTAATCAGTCTTCCCTCTTATATTTCCAAAACATTTACTTTGTTCTTTTGTCAATTTTATATTCCGAGTTCTTTATTTTGAGGGTTTCTTTAAATTTAAATTGTTCTGAAAGCTCTTTTATAGTCTCCTGCTTTTATTTCTTGGACACAATGTCTGATATATTATTGTTTTTTCTGAGGATGTTAATTTTAGCATATGTGGTTATTTCTTCTCACTTTTGCTTTATTTTAATCTTTGTATTTGTCCTTAGGTTTCTGTTGAAATCTTCCTCAAAGTCTGATGTCTAGAATCACTTGAAGGATGAATACTGAGTGGATACTGTGGGTGCTGAGTATTCGAGCCAGTTTTCTGAAAGGTTGGCAGAATAGAAATTACATGGCAGAATTCTCTCCAAAATTCCTTCAGAAGTTGCTTCCCCCTCATCTATGCCAAGCATCTTCTTCTTGTCTTTTGGCTAGCTAGGAATGCTCAGTGGCATTAGTGTTTTGTAGCTTCAACAAAGGGTCATAAACTATCTTATCATTCAAATTGTTCATGAACCCATGATAATCTTACTTGCTTCTTGTTTTTCTGTATGCTTAGTCCCCAAGAGCTGAGAATTTTTTTGATTCACATACTCCAGCATGTATACTTGTTTCTCATTATTGATGGACAGTGGATGTGTCTAATCCCTTTTTATCTCCTTGAAAACAGCTATGAATGCAATGTAATGGTGTGTGATTTGGTTTGGTTGATGACTTCAGAAGATTTCATCCGTGCTGTTGTAGGAGGAGAGGCGGGTTGTGACCCGCCATCTGGCTAGCTTATACCCGAAATAACCACACAGAAATTGTATTAATTAAATTACTGCCAGGCCCATTAGCTCTAGCCTCTTATTGGCTAACTCTCACATCTTGATTTACCTATTTCTGTTAAATCTGTGCATCACCACGTGACTGTGGCTTACTGGCAAGAGTCTAACCTACATCCATCTCAGGCAAGAGATTCATGGTGTCTGCCACACTGCCCTTCTTCCCATCTTCCTGTTCAGTCTACTCCACCTATCTAAATTCTGCCCTATCAAAAGGCCAAGGCAGTTTCTTTATTCAACCAATAAAAGCAATATAAATACAGAAGGACCTCCTACATCACGTGCTAACTTGGCTGTGTTGTTTCTGGGCTTGAGCATGGTGAGACAGATCACTATGGCAGAGCAAAGTTTTATACCTCATGGCACACCAGAGCCAGAGAGGAAGTGTACCAGGACAGGATACCACCTTCAGGGCATGCCTCTGTTGTGTGACAGACTTTTTCTAGGAAGAAAAAACATACAGGCACCTACTAACTCCAGAAAGGAAATTTACAAGACACTAAAAGTAATGATTGCACCAAAGGCAAACATGGTGAACCAATGCGATTTTCCTGGGGATCACTGACAGGAGTGTGGGTAAGAATACACCTGTAGGAGCAGGGGTGACTCTGAAGGAGCTGCACCACTGAAAAGCCAACCCCAATATGGGTGATGACTCAGAAATGCTCCATCCCTGGTGTTGACTCCCTGTAGAATATTCAAAGTTTCTTAGCTCAGAGAATTCTCTTAGCATCTCAAATGGTCATGTCCACCAGGAGTTGTTTACTGTTACTCTGGAGTGAGGCCTGGTGACTCTTAAAGTTTCAGCTTTCTCAGAAGTTTGAAATCGTTTCACCTCCTGCATCACATGAGCTGGGAGAATGTTTCAATTTGGAGGAAACTGCTATTCAGCGGGATCTTTTCTACTTCTCTCGAATAAACACCCATCTCCCAATAGCCCAGTTGTCTGTGAACTCATCTGTAGATTATTCAGTTGATACAGTTAAGACACTCATTATTCAGTTACCTCTGAATAGCTATGTTGGCACTTTGGTGTATCACTTCATATCCAACCTCCTGGAAAATTGGAAGTTCATTACTTACTTCAGATGTAGATTTTAACCAACTGTGTCAACTCTGGACCTTTTCTCCTGCTGCCTGAGGTACCTGGTTTTCTCTATTACTTTATATTCCTTTGTACCTCTGGGGTTCTGAAGTGAACCATCTGACTCTTGCCAGTCCCCATACCTGCTGACAGATTTGACATCTAATCTAAAAATGTGTTCACCACTCCTATGTGATTTCAATCCACATTCCGTAGCTAGGCACTACAAATCTTTCTAGTATAGCTAAAGACGGAATGTTGTGGAATATGTGTGTATGCTGTAAGGCTATGTCTCTGCCTAAAGTGCCTTCTGGTTGGTTTAATAAAGAGCAGACGAATAGCTAGGGAAGAGAGCATAGGCAGAACTTCCAGGCAGAAAGAGAACTCTGGGAAGAAGAAAGGAGACATCAGCAAGACACAGAACAAGTTGGACATACTGTACAGAGGAGAGTAACAAAATCACATGGCAGAACATAGATGAATAGAAACAGGTTAACTGAAGTTATAAAACTAGTTGGGAACATGCCTAAACTAAAGGCCAAGCTTTCATAAGTAAAAATAAGTCTCCTTGTCATTATTTGTGAGCTGGTGTTCCAAAATGTCCGACAAGAAAGCTTACTTCAAGAGAGTATTATTTTCCTTTGTTCTTATAATTTGCAGATGGTTTTTGGGAAGGAGGGCACAACAACTTAATATTGCATCCAGGTTTGTTAATTGTATTTTATTGACTATAAAATTAGTTGCAGAGCACAGTTGTGGGCCTTCCTGATCTGATGCTCTCCCACCTGCCCAGCTTTCAGAGATTGTGTGCTTTTATATATAATTTAGTCACACATACTCTGAGTTCCAGATTTACTATTTGCATTTCTCCAAATGAGTTATGTTCATTCCTGGCTTCTTATTCTTCTCTGCCTTTATTAGTCCATCTGGCGAAGGATGCCCATGAAACTAATGCCTATGTAATGTCTTTTATGAACAGCAGTACACAGTCAGTTTTCTGCATACTCACAGAAGACAACCAATTTGCCAATGAACAAGTTTGAAATCTATCATTTTCCTGTTTGTCTCCAAGTAGACGGAAATCGTATGGGTCATGAGCTAATTGTTTTTATGTTTCCTGTACTATGACGTGTTTGTAATGCTTACCAAATAAATAAATATGTATGCTGAGAATTTTAAAAGCTTATCTTCATTATTTTCTTTTGGGAGGTGATTTTCTTTTCCTTAGACAGGATCTGTCTGTTTAAATCTGGTTGATCTAGAGCTAGCTATATAAACCAGGCTGACTTCAAACTCACAGAGATCTGCCCACCCCTGCTTTCAGAGTTCTAGGAGTAAATGCATGCATAGCTGCACCCACCAGGAAGATATTTTTTCCTTGTGCATGCAGATAAATTTTCATAAATCAAGTTAAAAATATTCTCAGGACTCTTTTAGAATTATTAAATTTAAGAATTGGATCAACAGTAAAAATACCACCCTAGTTTTATAGAGAATGCTGTGGTATCAATAGGACTCTAAATAGTATAATAATAATAATAATAATAGTTGTATAATTTTTATCCTCTGCTGTTTAACATAAATATGATGGTATCCAATGTTCAACTATCATCATGGCAATTTAATTTGTGAATATAATTTTATTAAACTTACTTAATTATGTGTATTTTAACATGGATTTTTAAATAATGGTCAATTATTAACCATTATAAATGTATAGTCTTATTCACTAATGATTTATAAACATTGCTTTCTTTGGCCACTTACATAACACACTGTAAAATCTCCATTGCCTATTATAGTACACTGTACTGGATCTCTAGTCCCTGTCACAGTTCCTAGCACATATTAGAGGTTCAGGACACATTTTCTGAGTAGCTAGTTTTTTAGGAACTCTGCGTGCAAGTTTTAGTATCAGGATAAAGTGACTGAGGAAAGCCTGGTTGATTTTCAAACATCTTGAAGATTGCACAGGTTAAAGGAAAGGAAAGAGATTTCATCTCAGGACCCTGAAAGTTTATCAAATTCAAATACTGGGAAATTTATTCACCACCCTCCAATATCTCACAAGGAGATATAGCAGAAGGCTTAGGTTTCCTATTCTGAGCAATTCCTTCATTTAAAAAGTTGTCTCTTTAAATTCCGAATAAACTCATTGGGAGGGTGACAGATTTGCACATTAAAAGTTATTGCCTCATTAGCACAGATGGTGCATTCTAGCCTAAGCAGGCTGCTTCTGACTAGTTTGTAGGAATCTTGCTTGCCTTAGGGAAGATGCAAATTTCCATATAGAACCAAAACTGGGGAGGGAGGTCTGGATGGAATTCCTTAAGATATCTTCCTGATCATGGACTTAAGTGTCACAATGGAAGTCAATGTCTTAGAGTAGGGAGCAGGGGAGACTTTTCCTACAGAGCTCTACAGATTTTCTTAAAATTCCTTTAAAAAAATACCAGATATTTATTCTTTTAATAAAGTGTAAATGATTGAAATTTGAGATTTACTTGGAAAATGAGAATATTTGAAAGGTCATTCATTTCTGATGATAGATAGCCACTACTTTTTTGAAATATATTTCCTTCAGAAAAAAATATGTATTTCTAGATGAGAAACCAAATGCCTCAAGCTAATTATCACAGAATCATATTAAGTGTGAGTTTTCCTTTAAAATGTAGCTCGAGGATTAGATGCCATGATTAATTCATCTTAGTTGCCTCAAGTGTTTGGTTCGCTGCAGAGCAAGTTACAAGCCCAGAAAAATATTTACAAATGAGTGAAAAGAACTGTATCCATGGTGAGACTCCAGAATAATGAATATCTCATTATGTGAATCTGAATAATTTATTGTGTTTGTGAATGACAAGGCATTTGAAGTACTTTTGAGTCTGCTCTTCATGTAGGAACATACAGAAAAGCCTACAGAACCATTTGGCACCAATGAGAGCCAATGGGAACTCTAAAGTAGAAAATCTGTTTACCAGAAATTGGATTAGTTTCAACAGGCAACACAAATTGTTTTATATTTAGGTGGTAACATTTTATATTTCTTTTTAAATACAACTTTTAAATTCATCTTAAATTCTTCTTATTATTCTTTTTTGGAAACCATATTATATAGGCAAAAAGCCAGCAAGGTAAAAAAATGCCCAGACAAAGTATTGCGACAAAAACAATTAAACAAACAAAATAAAAGAAAAACAAATGACAAAAAAAAAATCAATCGATCAATCAAACTCTCTAAAAACACCATTGAGTTATTTTTGAGTTGGCCTGCTCTTAAGTGTGGTTTGTATATTTAGGGAGACATCATTGAAGAAAATTAAATTTTTCTTTGTGAGGGACTGTCAGTTAGAGGCTGACAGTCTTGGTTAGAGATGGGAGCTGATGTTCACACCCACTTCTCAGAGGCCAGAACTCCTTGTCATGTGTCTTCTAATTAATGTATTGAGAGAGGATCTCTCAGTGTACCATGCTGGTTGGCTCGTCAGCAAGCCTCAGGGATCCCTGTACCTCTCTTTTCTCAGCTCCACCATTGCAAGCATCTGCTACTATTGTTCTTGGCTCTACCATTGGGGTTAGGGATTGAACACAGATTCTCATATTTGCATGGCGATATTTACTGATTGTATCATCTCTCCAGCTCTTATTAGCAACATTTCATACTTTATATAGTAGCAGTACCATAATATGTGTATAATACAGTAAGTATGATCACATAAGTTGCCATTATTAGTTCTTAAACTGTAGAGGAGTACAGTATAATCATAGACTGCTGTTCCTGGAATAAATTGCGATGCTTCTGTAAAACATATCTGAGTGATCATCAGCTTAGGTAGTAGCCACTGCACTTGATGTCTTTCTGAGCTGTGTGAGCATGCAGATACTGGGTGACTGCCTAGCAACAGGCAGCCTTTTCCTATATTATTTTTTCAGCATGTTATTAGATATTATTTAATTTGTGTAAGCAGGTATGTTGTATCGAGGGAGACAGAAAGATCACATACCCTTGCAAATCTGAAAATAAATGGGTTAGAGGAAATAAAACTAAAGAAGGATCATTAAGAAATCAGAAAGCTGTTGAGAAAATTGAGTTCAAGATGCTGTCATAAAGATTTGAAATGCTACGACAGAAGGTTGGTTTTTTCTTTTAATTTTATAGCTCTTTTCATTGTGAAAGGTCATAGCAATAAGAGAGATGGAGCATTATCCTTATGGTCTCTAATATTTCAAGATACTGTAAACAAATAAATCTTGTGGATAAGGAAATGTTTATTAGGCTTGGGAGACTTTACAATAGTTTAGTTAATGCATTAACACTCTCGGTGGCAAAGTTGAGTGAGAAAGATCAGTGTAGAGGAAATAGTGTCTTCCTAGACCATCAATCATTCGTTCTTGTGTAGTATGTGGGATCTTGAGAATACAAGAGGCTGCCTTTTAAATTTAGATGATTGACCAATGTAGAAAATAACCTAAGAGAATGAACATGCCATAATTACAGAAAAGAATTTGAAGATCTGTAAAAGAGGTGACAGTCTTGGAATAAGGAACTGTGACAAAGAGTTTCTTCTTCTTCCTCCCCCCCCCATAGCAATTTGATCTGCTGTCCACTTTCTAATTGTAGAAGAGACATTTTCCTTGGATGAGTAGAAAATTGTGTTCTTTCAATTTCTGATAAAAATGATATATGTCAAACCCTGCTTTTTTGAGATTTATATTGACAATGCACTCCTCAGCTCAGATCCTAACTGTTCCCCCAAAGTGCATATTTTGAAGGCTTGTCCCCGAGTGCAGCAATGTTCAGAGGTGAGGCCTTTCAGTAGTAATTGGATCATAAAGGCTGTGACCTCTTGACTGGGTTGGTGGGTTTGGGGGAGGGGTTTGTTACAAAAGTGATCAGTCGGTACTGCCCAGCCCCCACCAGCTGAGTAGTCTCATCATGCTCTGCCTCACCCCTGCAGAACTGAGAAACCACAAACTGAACTTTGAAATTGTAAGCCTTTATCAGCTGTTTCCCTTGAATCTTTTGCTATAGCAGTAGAGGGATGACTGACACAGCATCTTAGGGACTCTTTAAGAAGTATTGAATAAGCTCTTGGTATGGGGGTACTCAATAAAAAAAAAAGAGTTACCTCCTCCCACCCCAAGTAAGAGAGCAAATAGTTTATGGTTAGAGGAGGAAAAGGAGGAAGGAGAGGAAGGAGGGTGTTGTTGTTGACTGCTCATTCATTTTCCTCTGTCCTGATTCCCGAAATAATCATACAGAAACTATATTACTTGCAATACTGTTTGGCCAATACCTTAAGCATCTTTCTAGCTGACTCTTATTTCTTAAATTAACCCATTTATATTAATCTATGTATCACCATGTGGCTATGGCTTATTGGCAAGGTTCTGGCACAGCTATCTCCAGTTGTGGCTACATGACTTCTCACTGACTCTGCCTACCTTATCTTAGCATTCGATTTATCTTTCCTACCCAGATTTTCTCTGCCCTATCACAGGCCAAAGCGCCTTCTTTATTCATTAACCAAAGAAAGCAACACATACAGAAAGGAGGGAGAGAGAGCAATATGTTTGAGAGCATACTGAAACTAGAAACCACAAGAGGGTAAAGGTTAAATATAGATCACACAAAGATACAGACCAGTTGCAAGACTCTGCTGTACTTCCATTCTTTATTGGGATCACAGCAAGTAGAAATACCTGAATTTGGGGACCATTTTTAAGTCTATGATTTATTCCAGTGAAAAGTTAAAATAGACTTATTTAAGTGAATTCATAGCAGATGATATCATGAAAATTGTGCGGATTGTGGATTTTTTTCTTCTAAAAATATTTTTATTTCTGGGCAGTAGTGGTGGATGCCTTTAATCCCAGCACTCAGGAGGCAGTGGCAGGTGGATTTCTGTGAGTTTCAGGCCAGCCTGGTCTACAACAAGTTCCAGGACAGGCACCAAAGCAACAGAGAAACCCTATCTTGGAAAACAAAACACAAAAGAAAACAAAACAAAAAAAATTATTAATTGCTTGAGAATTTCATATAATGTATTTTTGATAATATTCACCCCCTAACTCCTTGTCCTTGCAGAACCATCTCTCCTTCCAGGCCTATCCAGCATTGTGTCTACTTTCATTTAAAAAGTTGTGTTCAACTTGTGCTCCCCATGTTTCTGTAGAAAATTGAGTCTTTCTTTTTCAGCAGCCATTTATTGCTTGCGATTTCTCATCCAAGAGTGGAGTTTTGGGAAATTCCCCTGCCCATGTTGGCACTGGTGTGGTCATTATACAGTCTCGTTTGTACAACCATATTGTTGAGAGTTCATGAGTGCAGCATCCTTGTAATGTCTAAGAGACATAAATGAGTAACACGTTTCTTGATTTCGTTTTGTAATTGTTCCACACGTGCACACATATCCATGCACAGACACAGACACATACACACAAAAGAACACATTCATGTAACTTCATATACAATATTGTTATGATTATACCAACTTGTTATCTGATTATCATTGTTTACTGTGCTTAATGTATAAATAATTATAGCTATAGATTTCTAGGAAAAAGTCTGATCCATAATGAGGTGATATAGTACTGTTCATGGTTTCAGGCATCTATTGGGAGTCCTGGAGGTATCCCCTGAAGATATGTGGAGAGTACTGTAATATTTTATCTTGAAAAAGACAATATTTACTACTTTAACAGGAGCTTAAATCCTAAGGATTACTTCACAGCAGTTCCATTCAGAGGAATATTTCTTATAAATGACTTGCACATAGTCAAACCTTCTAAAGTTCAAGTCAAATTTATGCATCTCTGACATATATAAACAGACACAATAGCTGTCATCAGATGACAACCTTAAACATCTCTCAGAAATTTCTGCACACAATTATTCTCTAGGCAGATAAATGGCTTTGGTAGAATTACTCTTCCAGTAAGAAAATGACAGAATATATGTTGCCTCATTATGCACTCGGTGTGTAAATGTGAAGGAAATTATAAATATCATTGCCCCAATTCTCTAAGGAGATGCTGTAATATATTAATTAGTAGCATTAGCACGACACAAGCACCTCATATAATGGCCATTCCTTTGGCCTCCCAAAACGTATTACAGAAGCAAAGGCATGGCATACATCATCTGTATTTTAAACAAAGAATCTGGGTGATTCTTAGTGACATTTAAAGATCAAACACATTGACTTCAAATGTGGAAACTTTGTCCCCAACATGGTAGTGAAACCTTTGAATATGGAGGACCAAATTGATGGCACTTGTATCATGAAGAATCCACCTTCACAAATGTATTAATGCTGTCATGAAGCAGGGTGCTAGGTCTCCTGTGCTGGGAATGCTGATTTTGAGACTAAGTTGCAATAGTTGTTTTACAGTCAGACTCACCTTTGCATACAAATGACTCCATTTCTGTGTCTCCAAATGTGACGCTTTAGCCACTTTCTAAGATGCCAGTGTCATGATCTTTGGACACTTTGACCACTAGAATCATGATCTAATTATTCATTTTTTTTGCTTTATAAGTTTATTTCCTCTCTTAGTTGCCTGTGGTTCTTTGTCTAGGGTTGAGGCTCAGTGAGATTTTCCTATTCTATTTTGGCATGTCTATTTGTGTCCTCCTTATTCAGATATTGTTTATTCAAACACTTCTTTGCAGCAGTCAGGAGATTACACATACACACATAAATAACATAACTAACATCAAATTGCACAGAATAAGAGATTATGTCCAACTGATCCACTTATAGCACAACCTTTGCTCCCAAAGCTCAGTGAATATTGCAGAAGATAGGGCACAATTAATATCAGAGCCCGAGGAACAGAGTGTCTGGTGTGAGATTACATAAAAAACATGACAACCTCAACAAAATGCCTTTTTTTTGTATATAAGCCAGTAGGTTCCCATGTTCCTCTTCGACCATCATGGAAACTACATCAGTCATGGCTTTAGGGCCTCTGTACCAAGATGGCATCCCTGGTTTTCTGACTTTGGTGCATTTTAACCTACGGTCTGTACATGTTAATGATAAACAGCATCACTGTTATTCTCTAGGAAGACCAGAGTGCAACTTCATGAAGAAATGTGGTACATATACACAATGGAATTCTATTCAACTCTGAGGAAAAACTCAAAATAAAATCAAAGCTATAAAAAAATGAAATGAATTTTCCAGTCAAATGGATAGATTTCCAGTTACTTGGAAATATATTGACAGCGGTAACTCAGACTAAGAAAAAGAAATGCTGAATGTTTTCCTCGTATTTATTGATCCTAGCTCTGAATATTTAGATTTTAGTATATAGCCTGATGAAGCCACAGAAGCCATAGGTATCTAAAGGGTTCATGGTGGGTAAATGAGGGTAGGGTTGAGATATTGAGTATTTTGATCAAAGGAAAAAACAATGGGTTTGTATTTGGAAATAAAAGGACAAGGCAATCATTTGATTTTCCTGGTAAACAGCTCAAGAGGCTGGTTGACTTCCTTACTATTAATAGGACTTTTTATTTCTCAGCTCTGTTAAGCAACGTTTCTCCTTATAGTTTAAAACACTGATAGAAACATTTTACAAATAAGCTAGATTTTACCCATGCTTTATGATTTTGTTACCAAACATGGGTAATGATTTTTCTTTTTGGTTTTGTTGACACTTGGGTTCTATGCTCTGTATTTTATACCTAAATTCCTAGTATGACTTGTGGTACTGACATGGAATTAGTCACATCTTCTATATTTCATTCTGTGAGTCATCCTCTAAGTTTTACTGGGCATCTTCCTTGAGAAAACATCCATTTTGTTGCAATTGGAAGGTTGCCTTGGATGAAATCCTTTCATCTTAATAAGCACTAACTACAACGGAAAAGCACCAGCAGATTCTTGATTGATAGGCATCCCCTCTCCATTCTAGAGGCATGTTTTATAGTTCAAATATACTGCAATGTTTGTGTAAGCAGACTTAAGTTGGAACAGTTGGTGGGTATCATTCCTTTCAGAGGATCTCTTCCTCTAATCCTGGTAAAGGCTCATGTTTTTCGTAACAACATATCGCTGTCAGAACATGTTTCTACCCATGCTTTCTTCCTGCGATGTAATACTCTTAAAAAGTCTTTATTAAGCACTTAGCAGGTATTGTGGATGTACCTTTTCCAGTTTGAAAACTAAATGCCCTGGGATTTAATTTTACATCTTTACAATTTCACAGTGAGATGACGTGTTCTAACTTCAGACAGTAGCGACTTCAGTGTGAGATTTTTTATCTCCATATTGTCATAGTTCTCTGTATGGAAAGCGCCTGACAACTGCTCTTTCGTGCATAAGAATGGCCAGTGTCCTGGCTCTCACAGTTCTTACCTTCATTCATCACGAATTGGGCTTACTGGAACACCTGCGTTTCAATGTTGCAACAGTCATTCCAGTAACGGAAAGAGCTGTCAAGTGACTAACACATGGCTGACAGATACAGACGGACAGAATGGCCACAGGGATGACTCCCATTGGAGGTGAGACGAAGAAAGATAGAGGGAGATTTTTAAGCATGTTATTCAAAATAGCATGAATCCAAATCTTTCAAGCTGTTTTTTTTTTTTTCTAGAAATAATTCTCACTTAATTTCTGGTATAGGTTTTGACCATGAGAAAATGTCTCTGTCTACAGAAAGGGAAACTATAGATGAGGGCTCAACTACATTTCAAATAATGATGCTCTGCAGCAAATGCTGTTCAGAAATAATCAAATGCCAGGTGGACTTGTGGAGACTTGAAAGATTGGCTAAAGTGCTCCTTTAGTCAAAGGGAAAACAAAGAAGTTGTTTAGAAGTAAAAATGCATGCTCTACATTTTCATTTATACTATAATGTAAATCTAAACATTCGTTCTGATCACCTAAAGCTACATCAGTTGAGTAACCCCATTTTGGTATTATTTGCCATTCAGTAGCATATGTAAGTTTCTCATGGAAATATTTGTGTAGATAACTCTGTACTGAAATAAAGTCAAGTTTCTTGCCTCCTACCTCCTGTAGGTCTTTTTAATTTATCAAAGTTGCTGTTTGAACATCTCATGTTTAGAAAATTTAGTTTTGTTACTTTTGAAAAGTAATGTTCGTGAAGACATTTTTAAAATATATAAGGTCATGGATAAAGTCTTTTATGTTCTAGCATCTATGGGATTGTCTACGATAGCATCATTGAAGACAGACAAAACTAGGATCTTTCTCTGTCCTCTATCATTATAAGCTGTGGCCCTCTTTTCAAGTATTAATTTCATTAGCCAAGAAATAGAATTTGTGGTAATCTACTTATTAAAAAATTTTCTTTGACAATTAAATTAGATAATGTTAATAATATCTGGTACATTAATACATTCTTTGACTATTAGCTATGACAATGTTTTCCCTCATCTGAGACATTTAAATACCACTTATATTATACAAAATGTCCCTTTATCCTTATATGAAGAAAACTGAAAAATCATAAAATGCCATTTATTCCTAACTTCTGTATTATAATTAGGACCACAGTTGGGTTTCATTTTTTTTTTCTAGACAAGGTTTCTCTGTAGCTTTGACCAGGCTGGCCTCTGACTCACAGAGATCCACCTGCCTCTAACTCCCAAGTGCAGGCTTCATTTTTAAAAACATTTATCATTTGAATTGATGTTAATTGCATACATTTTTATGAGGTATGTCAACTAGTTTTTATGTCAGCTTGACATAAGCTAGAGTCATCTGAGAGAAGGGAACCTCAGTTGAGAAATTGTCTTCATATGATCAGGCCATAGGCAAGCCTGTAGGGCATTTTCTTAATTAGTTGTTGATGCAGGAGGGTCTGGTTCATTGCAAGTAGTGCAACCCTGGGCTGGTGGTCCTGTGTTCTGTAGAAAATCAGGCTGAGCAAACTATAGTGAGGAAGCCAATAAGCAGTATTCCTCCATGGTCTCTGCTTCAGTTTCTGCCTCCAGGTTCTTGCCCTGTTTGAGTTCCTATCCTCACTTCTTAGTGATGGACTGTTACCTGGAAGTATAAGCAAAATAAATCCTTTCTCTCCAGGTTGGTTTGGTCATAGCAATAGAAACCTGAACTAAGACATGGGGTACAGTGCCATGTGTAATGATGAAATCAGAGGAACTGGCATTACTTGTGAACTTGGGTATTTACTGTTTCCTTCTGTTATAAACATTTAAAATCCTCCGTACTAGTTATTTTGATGTATCCCAATAGTTGTCGCCAACTACAGTTAGGCTACCAGGCTGAAGAACAAATTACTCTTCTCACCACTCCATTCCTGTACTCATTAACCATGCTTTCAGCCATCCCACTTTCCACCATGCTTCATAGGCTCTGGTGACCACTATATTATTCTCTATTTCACGTAAGTGAGTGTATGCAATGTTCGCCTTTCATGCCTGACTTTTTTCTCTTGCCATGAGTCCATTCTTGCTTTCTGGATGCAGAAAATTTGCTAAATTCTTGTAAAGGCATTGTCTTTGTGGTAGTAGCCATTTGACTTAGATGTGGTGATATTCCATTGCAGCTATGATTTGCCTCTCCTTGAGGATTAGTGGCAATGAACATCTTTTCCTAAACTTCTTGGTGATTTGTAAATCCATTTTTTTTTAAACTCCATTTAGACAAAATTTAACTGCAGTATTATTTTTCTCCATTGAGTCATTTGATTTGCTTATATATTCTGGAAGGTAACGTTTTACAAGATAACTTGGTTATATTTTCTTTTATTTTGGAAATTGTCTCTTTACTCTTAGTGAATTCCTTTGTTGTTTGAAAGCATTCTATTATTTTCTCATATATCACAACCCTACTGCTGTTTCCCCTCCTTCTACTCCTTCCCTTCCCCCTTCTCTCTCTCCTAGATCCACTCTGTTTTCTTTCAGAAAAAAAGCAGGCCTTCCAGAGATATCAGCCAAACACAGCTTAATAATTTACAATAAAACTTGTCACAGATCCTCATGTCAAGGCTGGACAAGGCAACAGACAAGGAGGAAAAGGGTCCCAAGAGTAGGTGAAAGAGTCAGAAATACCTCCCACTCCCATTTTTAGGAGTTCCACAAGAACACCAAGCTACACATATGCAGAGGACCTAGCGCAATCCCATTCATGCTCTGTGATTACCGATTCAATCTCTGTGACCCCCATGAACCCTGCTTAGTTGATTTCCTAGGCCTTGTTCTTGTGGTGACCTCAAACCCTCTGGCTCCTATAATCCTTCCTTCCCTCTTTTGGGTGGTTCTCCAAGCTCTGTCTGTTTGCTGTGGATCTTTACATCTACTCCTTATCAGTTGCTGCGTGAATCCTCCCTGATGGTGGTTGGGATAGGCACAAATCTATGAGTATAGCAGATATCATTAGGAATCATTTCATTGACTTTTTTTTCTGTCATGTTTGGTTCTACCCTAGATCTCTGAGCCATTCAGCTTCTGGCTCCTGGCCATCCAGGTAGTATTGAATATAGATTCTCCCTTCTGGCATGAGCCTCAACCCAAGCCAATCATTGGTTGGCCACTCTCATAAGTCCTGAGCAAACATTACCCAACACATCTTGCAGGCAGGACAAATTCTAAGTCCAGGGTTTTTGCCTGGGTTGGTGTCCCATACCCACTGCTGGAAGTCTCACTTGGTTACAGAAAATGGCCAATTCAGGCTCCATATCCCCCACTACTAGGCATCTTCACTAGGATCACCCTAGTAAATTCCAGGGAGTTTCTACTGCACTAGATTTCCATATTGACCCTCCCCCTCAAGTGCCATCTATGTCCTCACTTTTCCTTTGGCTTTCTCTGCTGTGTTGGTCATATCCAGACAGCCTTTACCCAAACCAATGTCCTGAATCATTCCTCCTATGTTTTCTCTAGTAGTTTCTGGTCTTATTTAGAGGCATATACTTCACTTTTAGTATATTTTTTTTGTTTATGTGGTGAGCTATAAAATCTCATTTTATGTGAACATTTAGTTCATCCAAAATCATTTTATTGAGGAGACTTTAATTTTTCTCAGTAAATATTTTTGCTTCTTTGCTGAAAATGCTCTGGCTGTCCCTGTGCAGACAACTTGTGAGGCTTGATTTCTGTGTTGGTGGATACATCTGCTGTTTAGGTGCCTCAACTGTAATATGTGAGGGAATCGGGTGATATGATTCCTCTTGCTTTCTACACAAGTTTGGTATAGTCTTAAACACAATCAGTTTTTTATCACGCTATTGTACATTCACTCCATATTGATTGCAGCCTTTGCCCATCTGTTGTATTACTAAATATCATCGTTCACTTTCTGTGTCTTAAGTGCATATGCTTTGTGGAAGTTACTTCTTGTAGGGAGAGGTAAGTAGAGAAACAAGTTAGTTAAGTTTAGTTTTGATAGTTCAGAGGAGATTCATGTATACTCTCTGGAAATGGAGAAATACCTAAGGAAAAAGATGACATTCCCACTCCGTTTTAGAAGATATTTGCCAAGTATTTGTCAGAAGTGCAAATCATCAAGTAACAAATGCTTTCAATGCTACTGGCCATATGGTGAGGTTTCCATTGTCAAAAAATATAAACATACCTTGATAGGGAAGGGGATTAGAAGAAAACAGAGAAGAAATGCAGCAAAGTGAGAAGGGACCAAAGTGTAAAGCCATTCCTGTTATGGAAAAGTTATAGACTTTCTTTTGAGTATAGTTGGACTATGAAAAAAGATATTGGTATTTGATATGTATTTTTAAACTCTGTGTAAGAAGTGTAATATAATTTATATGTTTACAACTACAATAAAAAGTATAAAATCACTTGAAGTTTCTGAGGACCTGTGTAATAAAACATATTTAATTATAGTTGACAAAATTCTTCTTCAGCCACTTGAAGGAAGAACAATTTTGAGGAATATCAGGAAATAAAATTATTCCTTGACAATGTTAAAAGGATGTTATCCATTTAATAATACAGTGCATATTGTCTTTAGAAGTGTTAAATGTTTGCGTATCTGTTGAAAGAAAAAAAGGTTTAGAGTTTGACTATTATGTCAGTTGTTGAGACATCCTTTTGTAAACAAAGCTGTTTTGTAAAAAAGAGTTTTTCACTGCTTGTGCTGATTACTCTCTTGAAAGCATAATGGTTGTTTATGACATCAAATTTTGTCCCTCTGGAAAAGATTATGCTGTTGTAAAGAAAATATTATGATTTCAGAGGAAGAAGAATGAGAAACAGATCTCTTAAAATTAAAACTATATTTTTATACAAATATCCTTATTTGTAAAAATATTAAAAGAAAAATGTATGAATTTGCCCATTAAAAATTGCAGTATAAACCAAATCTCTTAATCACAAAATTTTAGATTTTTCACTGGGTATCTAATATCTCATAATTGTAAACTTCTTCAACTTTGTTAATGTGAACAAAACCCTTAGAACAGTTGAAATACCAGTTTTTTATGGAAATCTCTTTGGTTTATCATGAAAATCAGTATATTTATAGTTTCATAAAACCACTACTAAAAATTAACATAAACTGGTCTTTATTGCATAAAATATATAAATCAAACACACATTTGAAACTATAGGAGTCTAAAAACTTAAGTCTTGTTTAAAATCCTCCTTCTTCCCCCCTTTTGTCCTTTCTGATTTTTGTCATATTCTTCCTTCACAAATCACTGAGTCTGATTCCTATTTTAACTTGTGAATGGAATATTATTTTGTGTTGGTGCATATGATGAAGATAATCATTTAGATTCTCTCTCTTTACAGGAAATTACTTTCAGTGCCTTCTGCAAGTTGAGGCAAATTTGATCTTGAGTATTTTAGGGAAAAAACCAGAAGCAATAAATAATAAAGAAATACAGAAAGATATGATCAGAATTCATATTGAGTGTAGCATGAATAATAAAATCCCAGTGACAGAATTGGGGTTCAACCCAAAAACCAGAAAAGCAAAGCAGCCAAGCCAACAGAGAAGTCTTACCTCTAACAAGGCTGGGCAGCTGTACACTAAACAGAATAAATCTTTCTCTCCTCTCATTTTATATTCCCTCTGATGCTTGTATTAAAAATGTTTGACTCCCTAGTACTGAGATTAAAGGCCACCACCACCTGGATTTGTTTCTGCATTGTTCTTGTGTAGTCCAGGATGGCCTTGAACTCATAGAGATCCATCTGCCTCTGTCTCCAAAATCCTGGGATTAAAGGTATGTGTCACCATTACCTGACCTTTAGAGGCTTTAATTTTGCCTCTGGTCTTCAGGCAACATTTATTTATTAAAATACACATAATGTAGCACTATACTCGAGATCCCTCAAATTTTCTCTCAGAAGCAAGCATCATGACTCTGGTTTGAAGTAGGAGTGAATGCTTGTCTAAAATTGACTGTGTTTAATAAAACCTGCTCATTTTGCTATTATGCAATAGAGCCACGTGCCTGTTGGCTTTTAAACAAAATAAGTCAGTATGATTTCAAAGGTGTTTTAAATTTGTAAGAACTAAATAATACATGGCATCTGATAATAATTCTTCTAGGTCTAGATCCACAGACTCACATCCCCGTACAAAACAAGACAGATGAGAATGATGATCAAGGTGGAGTCAGGAGACAAATATTCAAGTCCCATTTTGCCAATTCCTAAAAGAGAAATGTGGTCCTGCTTAACTTTCTATCATAAAAATTATTCATCTTTTAAAACCAAATTATAGGACTCCAATTCATAGAGTTATTTTTTCAGAAATGTCATTTATGTAAAACTATTCTGTCACCTCTAAAACCTATATAAACACAAGCTTCAATTACCACTCCATTATTGCTGCTACAGTCTCTTTTTTTTAAACACTTACCATTGAAACTATAAATTTTTGTAGAGTATAGCTATTCATCCCTAGTTATTCAGAAACTCTGAAATTATTCTCATAGAATTACTGACTTTAAAACCATCCAGGCTGAGAAACTATGTAAGAAAGAACATTATTGTTTCAGGATCTGAGCTGTGTATATTTTAATTTGCATTGCCTTTAATAAAATCTGAATTAATTATTTCATCCTACATCAGAAATTAACCAAAATTGTTGCAACAGAATTAAGCAGGCATTATTTTGGGCTCAGAAACATGGGGTTAACTTTAGCTGCATGTATATGGCTGGAGTTCTTTTATAAGGCAGCATTCAAACTGATGGTGATGGTAGGTGCTTTTACCTCACACTGGCTATAAGTGATCTGTTTTCAAGTTTACTTACATAGTTGCTGGAAGGCCCCCAATCCATGGTCCTTTTCACAAATAATTTGTCTTCCCACAGGGCTAATTATTAGGGAAGGAAAGTAAAGTAAGCTGAGGTGAAATGTATCTGTTCTTTTAGAACCTACTCTCTATAGTAACATCCTTTATGTCCGTGTATGTTAATAATAATAGAGTCTTCAATTTAGTCCATACAGAAGATATGGAATCAAATAGCAGGAATGAATGAAGATTTAATAGTAGCACCCTACCACTGGATGTCCTTCTGCCTCCAGAACACGCACAAATTAATTAACCCTCTCCAGACATGTCTTTTCATCCCAATATAGCATCAGCCTAAAGCCTGGGGTCTTCTGATCTCAACCTGGAGTAAATGAAGCCCAAGGCTAGGGTCCTTAAGCCATCTCCTCAAAAAATGTCCCTTCTGGATCTTTCAGATATGTGAGAGACGCCCGAGAACTTATCTTCCACTCACGCCCTTGACCTGAAATGATGGACCACTCACAAAATAGCTACTATAAGACTTTAATCCAAAAGGGATGCACTGAAATTCTGAACTGTCGGTACACAAACACTACATGTTAATCTAATAGATCATCAGAGACTGAAAATTTGAGTGGCTCTCAGCCACACTGCTTGGGTTCTTGTTTGCCTGCTAATCTTAGTTTGCTTTCTCACAAAAAGAGGTGCATATTAGTAACTGCTCTTGAACTGCTTCCGGCTGGTCCAGTTCGGGAGGTACAATGATCTCTCCCTTTCTACATGTCACTGTTCTCCTTAAGCTAGGGTAGTAATGGTGATAAATACATGCTTTGAAAAATAATTATTTGTGGTCGTTTGAATGAGAATAGCCCCCAATCAGCTCATACATTTGACTACTTGGTCCTCAGCTGTTAGAGCTGTTTGGGAAGGATTAGTAAGTATGGCCTTAAGGGAGGGGATCTATCATTGGAGGTGGACTTTGAGGTTTTAAAAGTCTATGCTATTCCCAGTTAGTGCTCTCTTTAGCTCATGGTGGTCTTAAGCTGTGGGCTCTCAACTCTGCTACGGCACCATGCCTGCCTGCTACTATACCCTCTTCCATGGATGGCCGTAGACTCTAATTTTCTCAAACTGTAAGGCCCCAATAAACTTTCTTCTGTAACTTGACTTATAGTGTCTTACCTCATAGTGCCTTCTACAAGTGTCTTACCATGGGAACATAAACGTGATTCAAATATTAGTAAAATAAAATTGTATTATTCCCTCTATTTCCTTTCCTTCTCTAACTCTAACTACCACTCCTTCTCAAATTCATGTACTCTTTATCTTTAATCGTTATGTGATATATATGTGCACATATACATCAGATATACATATATATCAGATATATATTTGTAAGTATATCATATATACCACATACAGATATATAAACACAACCTGTTGAGATCATTTAGTGTTGTTTGTATGTATACAATTTCCTGGGTGATCACTTGTATTTGGATAAACAAATAAGGGCAATCATCTCTAGAGGAAGACTATTCTACTCATCTCAGCATCACTTAGTTGCTTGTATTTATTTTTCAGGCCTGGGATCCTTTGTTATTTCCTCTTTCTAAGTTAGCATGTTTGTGGTTGTTGTGATTGTTCAAGTTCTGTTTAGGCAATCATGTTGAGTTATCACATATGAAGTTTCCCTATCATTTCCAGGTCATGCAATCTCACAACATATTTCCAGGTGTTCTGACTTTTCTAATTTTTCTATCCCATCTTCTGTGATTTTCCTTGAGCTTTAGGTGCAGAATCTGTGTTATAGCCGTATCCACTGAGGCTGAGAATTCCATAATCACTCTTTATCTTCACTTTTAGCACTTGTGGTTTTCTGTCATGGTTTGTCTTGTAAAGCAAAGCTTCTTGGATGGAGGATCTAGAGCTACATTTATATGTGATATAAGGGTGGGTATTTAGAATGCAATGAAAAATTATGCAAGTTTGGTAAAATAGTGATAGTAGATTATCCTCTAAGTTCCATGATCTTACTAGCCCCAGCTAGTTGGGTAGCTTTATAGTACCAGGTTTGGTCTCCCTCTTGTTGAGATTTCCTTAAGTCCAATTAGAGAGCTATTGGTTACTTAGATATGACGGCCAGCATTACGCCTATATGTAAATTTTGCAGAGCTGGTCATTATTGTGGTTCACAGGATTAAAGGCCAGAAAGGACTATTGGTTGCTCACCTCCTTTGTTAGCTTGCATAGCACTTCCAAGACAGTGAAAGTCAATCTTCAGTGAGGAGGCTCTTAGGATCAGATCTATTTCAGATCGTCTAAGTTCTGTGTTCAAAATTCATGGTTTCCTCAGCAATGTGGGCTTGTAGATATATGTGAAGAACTGTTAGATCTTCTACATACCTAGAAAAAAAGGGACAACCATCTCCTCCAAATAACCTTTTCTTTTCATTGGGCCTCCAAACGAGCACATGCCAGTAAATACCTTCCAATTTTATAAAAACTTTCTTATTTGATGTCAAAGAGCTGTGTGTCTGACTACCTACTTTCATTCATTTACATAAATTCTTATAGAACCAAATTCAAATATATAATTTTTAATTTCCCATTTAACTATTGCTACTGCACAAACTGCAATGGAGTCATAACAAAAATATAAAAATATTAGCCTACTAACCTAAAGGAAAAGGTGTGAGGAGAGCCATGGAAAGGGCTTCAAAATGATTTTAAATTATTATTCTAATGACAGACCCACTATTTTAATGTTTTATTAAGGCTCAAATCAATATGCAGTGATGAGTATATCATGCACTCCTTTGCCCTTGTGATTTATAAAGAAGTACAAGAAAATATAATTACTAAAACACACAAGAGTGGTCTCTAAAATGTTTAGGAGGTTTAGTAGTATTGCCCTAAAGCTGACGATAAGAAAGAATGAGAGTGAAATTATACCAGCATGGATGCTTGAGTTGAACATAGATGTTAAGTGATTGAACTGAGTTCAATTACTAGGTTTTGCCTTTTGGCATTTTTTGTTATTCATTTAAATTTTTTTTTCTAAAAAGAAAATTGTTCTTAGAGAACAGCATTAACATTCCATTTATCATATTCAAAGTAGCATTTTCTTGTTCTCCTCATTTTCATATTGTGCTTGTGCTTTGTAAAATCAAAGGGGTTAGCATGAAGAAAGAGATTTGAAGTTCAGACTCAAATTTAATATATTTAAATATTTTGTGAAAATACCCTTTTCATGGGCTGTTTTTCTGAGCTCTTGGTGAAGTTCTTCAAACTTGGCAAGGAAAGGGAGAAAAAGGTTTGCTGTTGTCTGTGCTCAAGTACAGAACTGGGTTAGATGACGATAACTAGGTTAAAACTACTAGGAGAAACAGAGTCAAAATTACTGTCCTAAAACATGGTTGATCACTTCAATATTTTGATTAGCAGTCTTCAGCTCCATAGGGACTTTTGGTTTCCTTGGTATGAAAGGCGAATCTCTGCATACATGACTCACGATTTTTTTTCAGCCTGCCTTTCTGTTGTTCCCACCTCATTCCATTGCAGGTCTTACAAGTCATCAGCTCATGGCTTTTCAGGAGCATGCTAAATGCTGTCTCTGCTCATCACTCTGACTGACTCAAAGACCTTTGATTTTACCTCTGAAGGATAATAACTTCTTGTGACCCTTAAGGAATGGGAAGATAAAAACAGAGGACAACCGTGCTTGTTTCCCTCAAGTTCGTGCATACATATCTGTTGTGTAGTTCTGATAAAATATGATACATAATAAGAAACACAATATTTCAATGCACTGTCATGATACCCTATAGACAGAAGTGAGAATGTCTGGGCTGATACACTAAAGGACGTAGTTAAAGGATGTATTTTCTCTTTCTCAGACCCAAATTTTGCTGCTCCTTGTGTGTGTCTTAGTTGACTCTAGTTCCCCAGTTGACTTTTCATTCAGAATATCATCTGCATCATGTTGGCTTTTTTTTTTAAGTCATCTTTTCCCCAAACTTAACTCTATATTTTCTGGTGGGTGGGGCAAAGTCTTTATATTTTCATATTTATAACTTTTCAGTCCCTTATTCCAAGAAAGTGTTCCATGTACATTTGGTGGCTACCCAAAAGTTTGCATGTGGTGGATGATTAGAATTATGCAGAGACTATCTTAGTTATAAAGACATAGGCAGGATAGTCAGATTAATGAAGATGTTGAACACATGACCTCTGAATTTAAGTTGTCCACAATAGAGTCCTATTTCTCCCCTTTAGTAACTGCAGGATTGTGGACAAGTCTTTTAAACTTTCTTGCCTCAGTTCTCTCATTTATTAACAAGACAAGGAGTATTTTCATAAATGTTTCACTGGAATGTTGGAATTTAAGTGAAGTACTATCTTCGTGTCACCTCAGGCATTCTCAGTTCTGTCACTAGAATGTGAAGACCATATATTGAAATTTTGTGTCCATTATTATGTGTATTCATTTAACCAGAAGATTTGAGAGAGGAAGCCCAATTCCCCCAAGCACTGCGATAGCTCCAGTCCAGCATAGAAATGCCCACATGGTTATCTGCTGAATGAGCAGAAAGTGTAACCTGGTGAAGTCATTTGTTACATTTATGTCCTGGCTCTAACGTGACAAGGAGTTATTGAGCGGCTTAATGTTATGAACCAATCTGAAGATTCTGGCTTTACCAGAACCACATCCCTTAACAGCAATTCACCGTGCTTTAAAATTCTCTCACCTTGAAGTCCATTGTAAACATACCCTTTATCCACATGTGAGATGAGGGGTGGCAAGAGGCAGGGATGCAATATACAGATATGAAGACTGTGGGAATAGGGACAAGGAATTGTGCCAAGAGGAAGGTCCCAGTGTACCAGGGAGTGATGATGGTGTAAGCTGAGGGGGAATCCTTCATGTTCCCACAAACGCACATTGAAACACTGGCTATTGTATTGTATACGTAACCCCACAGTCTCATCATTCCTTACTTGACTCCACAGAAGGTGAAATATGAGGGGAAAGATTAGTGGGTTTAGAAAGATAAGGTGGTCACTGTTTGAAGAGTGCCATATGTAACCACCCAGGACACACAGCTTTTGATAAATGTTATCTTCAGGGTATTTTCAGATAAAATAAAAGTTTTCCAGATAACGTCACTTTGCCTCATGAATACATTGTGGTTTATTTCATTTTTCGTGTGTAGGTGGGTGGCAGATTTAGACAGAGGTGAGTGAACCTAGGTGGGCTCTCAGGATACATATTTCACAATGGTGCACTGGTTCTTAGACAGGGAGCTTCCACCAGCCAGGCCTCAAGGTGAATGAAACACACCTCGGTGCCTCTTTGGAACACTAACTCATTCAGGGCATTGCATTTCATCTGCAGTATACTAATTGGCGATTTGGGAGCCCGAGGCCCTAAGGTATCCGTCAAAGAATTGTAGCCTTACACTTGGGGCAGTTTACTTTCCGGGAGGGGCCGTAGATGCTGGAGTTTGAAGGAAACTTGAAGAGTCAAATATATAGGTTGTAGACAGAGTACTGCAAGAAAGGCAGGCATAATACGTGCATGTCAACCCCACAGGCACTCCCTACGAAGTTTTGGGGTCACCTTAAAACTCACCATTTTTCTCTTTTTTTTTTTTTCAGGAAAGAAGTTCAAGGCCAATTATGGATGGAAGTTAACAGGCCATGCTATGATATTGTCTTCTAGGGTGAGTTGGTTTTGTAATATCATTGGTCATGTCAACAAACAGGTGCTGTTACGGTTGCCTTGTTTATTCAGGATAGATTTGTTCAACCCATTTATAAAATGTGTCAACCTGTTTTATTAAGTCTTCCAGGAATAGCTGTACATCTGTATGATGTATTATGCCAGAAGGTCAGGTATTCTTCCTAATATACTAATGCTATTCCTTAAATTTAGTATGCCTTTGTTATTCAGAAATCATTGTAGTGTGACAGTTGGGAAATGATTTCCGAAACCAAATGGCCAGAGGTTTGAATGTAGTTCTGCTTGTGACTTGGAAAGACAGAGCAGCATTTCCAGAACGCACTGTCTTTCTCTGTAATGCGGGATAATAATAGCCACTTACCTGGGGAGTTGGCAGTGAGACTTAAATAAGATATGCTTTAAAGCTCTCACTGTGGGGCTTGACACATAGTAAATCCTAGACAGAATGTTAGAGATCATCACCGTTACTACTGCTGTTGCACAGAAATAGTCAAGGTTGAAGTGTGTACTTTATGATACAAAACTTTCTTTAAAATTAGTGACATAAAATTCTCAGGAAAAAGTTCTTTATTCTTTATAAACTTGGAAGACTGCATAAAAAGTGGATGTTTTTATTGTAAGTTATTGTAAGGTAACCATGAAAATATAATTTCCAAAGTTTACTTGCCTATGTTACTGTATGTTCTTATAACAGAAGGAACCAGAACCTACTTTCTTTGAAGGGGTCTGTTGATTTTGATTCCTTTTTGATTTAAATCTACTATTGACTCAATCTGATTGAGTCAGCTTTTCTTAGATTTTTTCCTTTATTTGTCTTTCTTCAAGATAATAATTCTAACACCAAGAATTTTAAAACAGAATTCAAATACTAATCTGATTATTACTTGGCATAATTTAAGCCCTTAGTTCTGTCAGTTCATATATATATATATATTTTTGGTCCCCTGAGCAAATGTTTGGCTTCTCTGTTCCATTTGCTTCTTTGTACATAGAGATAACAACTTTATAGTACTAAAACGAAAATAATTGGGCTCAATTGGCTTGGCAAAACTATTAAGGTTATTTAATGTAAAGCAAGTTTCTCATCTGAATTTCAAATTGCTCCTTGGGGTGAGTATAAAGCAAGGCCCTTAAGTTCTGTCCAAAGTCACAGATGTCCTAGATCTGCTAAATAAAAGCTAATCAAGTTACGTTCTGACCAGAATTTTCTTGATTCTGGGTGTTGCATGGGAAAGAATTGCATGGGCAAATTAGTCTCCTAACAGTTGTTCATTAACACTTTCTTACCCCTTTGCAGATAATGACGCTCATTAAATACCCAGAAGCATTACAGTAGAAAACTGTTTTAGTTCTGTACAATGCAGGTTTTCTTTGATATATGTTATCCTGGCACCTAACAGTCCTCTCCCTCTTATGTTATATGGGCAGGATTACAGGATTAGCAGGAGCCTCGCTGAAGTTGGAGATGGTCACTATGGTGTCAGTTCATGCCATGTCTGCACCTGACCTCACATACCCACTTACAGATGCGTATAAAGAGCTCAGATATGCACCTATTTGCATTAAGAAACCAATTTTCTCCTCTGGCTAATACAGCCCTTCCTCCCTCTCTTCAGCAGGCTTCTACAAGCTCAAATTAATCTTTGGCTGTGGGTCTCTGCATCAGTTTATATCAGTTGCTAGGTGAAGGCTCTCTGATGACAATTGGAGTAATCCTCCATCTCTAAGTAGAGGAGAATATCGTTAGGGATCATTGCACTGACTTTTTCCCCTCCAGTCATGTTTGCTTCTATTCCAGGTCTCTGTGCTATTCAGTCTCTGGGTTCTGACACTCCAGGGAGTGTCAGGGGTGGACTCACTCTCGTGGCATGGGTCTCAGGCTGGGCCAGTCACTGGTTGGCCACTCTCACAATCTCTGTGCTACTCGTATCCCAGAACATCCCATAGGCAGGACAGACTGTTGGTCAAAGTTTATGTGGCTGAACTGGTGTCCCAATCTCTCCACTGAAAGTCTTTCCTGGTTACAAGAGATGGCCAGTTCAAGCTATGTATCCAGAGTTGCTAGAAGTCTTATTTCTGGTCACCCTTGTATATTTCTGGGAGTTTCCCTTGCACCAGGTTTCTACTGACCTCAAAATGCACCCCCTTTCTGGTCATCTCTTTCATTTCTCTCCCTCCATCCAGCCCCTAACCTGATCCCTCATTTTCCCATCTCCACCATCCTCCAGTCCACCCAGGAAATATCTTATATTTCCACTTCTTAGGGAGATCCGTGCATCCACCCTTGAGCCTTTCTTGTTACCTAGCCTCTGTGGAGGTGTGAATTGTAGCATGAATATCAAAGCTAATATCCACTTGTAAGTGAGAATATACCATTTTTGTCTTTCTGGGTCTGGGTTACCTCACTCAGGATGAGTTTTGCTACTTCTGTTCCTTTGCCATCAAATTTCCTGATGTCATTGTTTTTTTACAGATGAATAATACTCCATTGTGTAAATGCACCACACTTTCTTTATCCATTCTTCAGTTGAGGGTCATCTAGGCTTATTCCATATTGTAGCTATTATGAATGAAGCTGATTTGAACATAGTTGAGCAAGTGTCCTTGTGGTATGATTGAGCATCCTTTGGGCGTAGGCCCAAGAGTGATACAGTTGGGTCTTGAGATGGATTGACTCCTAGTTTTCTAAGAAGCTGTCGTGTTGATTTCCCAAGTGGCTGTATAAGTTTGAACTCCCACCAGCAATGGAGGAATAGTCCACTTGTCACTTTTTTTTTTTATCTTAGCCGTTCTGACCCGTGTCAGATGGGATCTCAGAGTCATTTTGATATGCATTTCCCTGAAGAAAACTCACAGACTCATAGGATCTCAGAGTCTGAACTGACAATCAGAGAGCCTGCATGGGACAGATCTAGGCTCTCTACATATATATGACAGTTGTGTAACATTCTCTACCTGTGGGACTCCTAACTTTGGGAGCAGGGGCTGTCCCTAAATGCTTTGGCTGGCTTTGAGGGACCTGTTCCTCATACTGGTTTGCCTTGCCCAGCCTTAATACAAAGAGAGGTGCTTAGTCTTACCATAACTTGATATGACATGCTTTGGTGATACCTATGGGAGGTCTGCCCTTTATGAACAGCAACAGAGAAGGGGTGAATGGGGAGGTAAAAACAGGTGGTAAAAGGAATGGGGGAGAGGAGGGAGGAGAAACTGTAGTTGGGATGTAAAATAAATTTAGAGGGTGAAATTCATAAAGACATAGTACAGGAGAGAAGCAGGAACAGAAGCAAGTTATCTCTGTGGTCTCTATCTTGGCTGTTGATGAGAGAGCTGAGAGAGCTCGTGCGGTGTGGGACTTGATGCACATGTATGACTTCCCAGAGCAATGTATGAATTGCAAATAGAGTTTGCTTCATTAACTGATACATTTAAACAGAAACTTGTGACTCAAAAACAGAAGAGATGCTGGAAACTGGCAACCAATGTCATTTTGCAGGCAGAGGATGTAGGGATGGAAAGAGAGCAGGGCTGCTCTAGGTATGCTACAGTGACCGAAACTTAGAGAATTGTGCAAAGGGAGGAAAACTAGTGCATGACAACTCCTTAATGGATGCATTTGCTTTGCCTTCCTTTCTCATACATTCTATCTGAAGAAACAGAAACTTAGAGAGGTTGTAATACACCTGAAGTTAAGGAGCTAGAGCCTCGGAACTTCAACAGACTTCCTAACTGATGCCCTTTAGGTCCTTTTCCAGTACACACTGTTGGCATTCTCTCCTGCATACCAGCCTATTAGGCTCTTGCTCTCCAAGAACTTTACAGCCAAAGCACAGGCACTGTAAATATCAGTGCTAGAGACTGGGTGTGAGTTACAAATCCAATAGGTACAGGGCAGAGGTCACCACTGTTTTTTCATTGCTGGTTTACAGCCAATAAATTCAGCAAAGGTCTTATTCTCTGCTGGAAATAATAAGCCTGCTATTCAGAGTC
This sequence comes from Chionomys nivalis, assembly GCF_950005125.1. Lineage (NCBI taxonomy): Eukaryota > Metazoa > Chordata > Mammalia > Rodentia > Cricetidae > Chionomys > Chionomys nivalis. The sequence goes on along the minus strand of NC_080097.1, from coordinate 28,271,984 downwards.
ATTATAAAAGTGGAAAGTAAGTATTTTAGTGTAACAAATATAAGCAGTGTTGATCAATTTTTAAACTCATCCTCATGACACATTTTCCCTAAAGACATTGAATTTAACATTTAAATATGAAAAGTAAAAAGTATATACACACATCTATATCACAATAATGAATAAAAACAGTCTTCAACTTAAGAATCATACCATTGCTGGATTTCATGTTTATTACTTACATATGTGTTTTTAGTGTTCAGAATTTTCTTTTACTTTTTTGTTATTGCTTCCAAAGCAGGTATTTTTCTATCTACAATAAATGGGAATGTTCAAATTGCAAAAATTTTTAAAATGTGTGCTTAATAAAGCATGTGCAAACAATGCAAGGTATCAGATCAATACTAATTGTTTACTTGTTTTGAAGTATGGTAGAGAAAGTGCTTGCTAGTCTAATTAATAGTATACAATCGTTTTTTTAAGAAAGAAAGATGAGTGGCTAAGTAGTATAATGTTGTTGACTTAGGGTTTCAGTTGCTACAATGAAACACCATGATAATAACCAACTTGGGAAGGAAAGGGTTTATTCAGCTTAGTCTTGCACATTGCTATTCCTCATGGAAGAAAGTCAGGACAGGAACTCAAACAGGACAGGAACCTGGATGCTGAGCTGATGCAGAAGCCATAGAGGAGTCCTGCTCCCCATGGCTTTCTCTACTTATTTTCTTTTAGACACCCAGGACTACCAGCCCAGATGTCACCACCCCCAATGGACTAGGCCCTTCCTCGTCAATCACTAATTGAGAAAATGCCAGATGGAAGCAGATGCAGAGATCCACAACTAACCACTGGGCAAAACTCCCAGAGTAAAATCAAAGTGAGGCAGGAGTAATAATATGGACAGAAGGGTCAAGACCATGATGGGGAAACCCATAGAATCAGCTGATGCAAACGAGTGGGAGATCACTGACTCTGGACTGACAACTTGGGAACCTGCATAGTGCGAACCAGGCCCCTGGAATACAGGTGAACTGACTGTGGAACCCATTCTCTATGGAGAGATACCTTGTTCAGCCTAGACATGTGTGTGGGTGTGTGTGGGGGAGGTGCTGGTGTTGGTCCTGCCACAAGGAAGTAACAGAAAGACCTAGTTGACTTCCCAGGGGAGGTCTTACACTCTTTGAGGAGCTAATGGGGAATGGGTTTGGGGGGAGAGGGGATTTGGCGGAGAGTAGGGAGGAGGAACTGGGATTGGTAAATAAAAAATAATAAAGTAAATAAATAAAAAAGGGAAAATGCCGTACTGGCCTCTCTACACCCCAACCTTATGGAACCATTTTCTTAATAGGAATTCCCGACTCTCAGATGATTTTAGCTTTTGTGAAGTTGACAAAAAATATCCAGAACAGATACATATTGGTAATAGTTAGACAATTTATTTTGATGAAAAGAAAATGAATTGCTTGTTGTCAATTAAAAATAAACACTGGCATAGAAATCTCAGCAACCTAGAGATCCTTGTCCTTCACATTATTTTGAGCATTTTTGTAGCTGTCTCCTTTTCATTGCTGTACTATTGTAACCTCATCCTCATCTGTATTAATTTGGGGGGGGGCTATTGTGAATAAATACCAAATTCTAGGTAGATTAAAACAACAAAAACTCACTGTTTCTGGGTTTGAATGCTTGAAGTCAGAAATGAAGGTATTGGTGACATCATGTTCTCTTTGATTTTCTTGTGCTTTCCAGCTACACTTTGTATTGCTTGGCTTGTAGAAACATCATCCATCCACATGAGCATCTTCTCTCTGTGATTTTTGATATTGTTTTCCTTCTATGTATCTATATCTTTATGTTACAATATCTACTTTCTAACAGGGTACTGCCTGTACTGGGTTAGAGACCACCCTCAAGACTTCATTTTAACTCAGTCACTTCTGCAGTCACTGTTTTCAAAGTAGGTCACATACTGAGGTACTTAAAGTGACAATGTAACTCTATCTCTTTGGAGAGACACAATTCAATTTGTAATAGTAAGCCCTGGACTCTGTACAGGAATTGAGATCCTTATCTTATTCTTCAATAATTTTCCAGAAAGTGAGGACAGGGCATCTTATTCCTGCTTTTTTAAAAAAAAATCTTATCTCCTCTTTCTTATATTCAAGCATTTTACAAAATGCTGTATACTTTGTGCTTTAGAAAATAAATTGAGAAACCGAGATGAACAATGGAAAGAAAGACAATTGTACATCAAAAAGAAATTGTGTTACTTACAGGAAAATTGTTGAGCTGCAGTTATGAGATCAATATCATTTATTTGTGTGCTTGCTAACTTTATATGTGGACCTCATCAAGATTTGAAGAAAGAAATTCTCAGGAAATCAGGCTCTGAAAAATGTGGGAGATTTCAGAGACTTTGGCAGACTGTGCTGCGAATCTGGTAATGAGATGGAAAGGGTAATGGAAGCCTCACATTCCCTTTCCAGTAAACTGTGACTATGGATAGAAAGGTTACTCCTCTTGAAAATAATTGTTTTAATTTTATCATGGCCTAGAAAAGTAAAAGCATTGAACATATTTGAAAAGTCAATTATTATGTATGAATGACAGAATAGCACTATCTTATTTCTTTTCTTTCCAACATTTTCTCATCTATCATCTATCTATCTATCTATCTATCTATCTATCTATCTATCTATCTATCTATCTATCTATCTATCTATCTATCATCTATCTAATCTATTTATCTATCAATCTAGTTTTGGCTATGCGAGACAGGCTATGCCTGCCCTGGAACTAGCTCTTATAGTTGAGACCAGGCTGGTCTCAAAATCATAGAGCTCTTCCTGCCTCTGCCTCCTGAGTGCTGGGATTAAAGGCGTGCACCAGAACTGCCTGGCTTATTCTTCTATTAACTCATGAGAATTTCATATAGCAACTTTTAATGATATTATTATCCCTCCAACTTTTTCCAGAACTACTATTCCTTTCCTTCTCTTTTTCTTTTTTTTCTCTACCCAACAAGACCTGTTTGTGCTGCCCATATATTCATGGACGTGTGGCTTCCACTGGAGCCTGGTTTTACCAGTGGCAACTCTCTCTCAGAGGCTATCAGTTGCCTATAGCTACTAAGTTAGGGGTAGGACTTCCTGCACACTCCCTCTCTTCTCGCAGAGATTTGATCTGGCTTGATGTTGCATGATGTTTGTGCATGCTGTCTTAATCTCTGTGATATCATATGTGCAACTGTGCTCCGTTTTCTTATGTTTTTTTCATTGTCACTTGCTCTAACTGCTTTCAGCTTATCCTCTGCAATAATCCCGAGCCTTGGGTGAAGAGTTGCAATATAGATATTTCATTTAGGACTAAGTATTTTCTCTGGATCTTGGCCGGTTGTGGGTCTCTGTTAATCACTATTTACTACAAATAGAAGAAGGTTGAGAGATGAATTAGTCTATTGGTATAACAATAACTCATTAGGAGTCAATATGATACTATTGCTTACAGGATAATGTTAGTAAGTTTTCCACTATGGTTTTTGTTATAGGTTCTTGGACCAGAAGTATTTAGTTTCCTAAACTTTTAATTAATTTTTGAGAGTTTCAAACAGAAGTTCTATATGCACACTGTTCTATTCATCACTTGTGGCATTCCAACTTCCCTTATATCTCTTCTACTCCTTAAAATTAATTACCTCTTTTTCTTTAAGTGTTGATACATAAATAAATAAAAGCCAATGGATTCATTTAGTGTTGCTCATATTTTTATGTATTTATAACTGACCAGTTGGGATTGTTTTCTCTGTTAAGTAAGAGCATATATAAGAGCATATTTATGACTCTGTGTGTGTGCATGTGTTTCAGCATCCTGAAAACATTATTGTCCTTAATACATTACTACCTTAATTGTCTTGACTTTCACACACAGGTAACATGATGTTAGGATATTGGTCCAAATGTTGTTATTTTGTAGGTTTTACCCAAGGCCATGAGCAACATGTTCTTTAAACAATGGATTAGGAGAAGAAACCCAGTTCTGAAAATGCAGGGTCCAAGCAAGGCAAAAGCCAATTCAGGACAATACTTGAAGTTGATTTTTATTTAACTGATGAACCCCAGTATTAGTTGAGATTACCTAACACATTCTCAAACCCCTAATCTATGGATATACCATATTTATGCCAATTACAGTCAGAGTTCTTCATACTATTTGATTACTTAACAGTAACATCACTGAAATTCCAGTTATAGTTATTCAAAGATCTCCTTTGGATAAAGATTCCTTGGATTATTAGGTTATAAGTAATATATAAATTATGTATTATATATAATTATATAAAATAGATCTTATTACTGTGAAGATAATTTTATTGCAAAGGATAAAGTATTGGAAAGAATATTGTTGAGACTCTAGAAAGAAAATAAAAGGAAAACAAAAAGATGGAAAAATTCCCCAGAAGCAGCTTTGTTAATAAAAGGTTGGGCAACATTTTAAAAGCTCTGTTCCCTAGTGAGAGATAGTCATTCATTGGATGCATTAGTCTTTAAAGTCATTTTATTTTTAAGTTTAAATAAAGATCTATGAGAATTGCTGTTTTGAATTCAAGAATCAAATGCTACCTTTTATATTGTTAATCTTTCTTGAAGTATAAAGACAGGGGACAAAAGAGAAGATCATTTCATCTTAAATTTAGTCTCATGTACACTTTTATCACTTTTAACCCACCTCTCTTTTATGAATACTGTCTCTGAACCAGATAATAAAGAAATAATACAAAATAAGTGACATGATTTGTAAATATGGGGATCTAAAATTCTTATGAAGTAAGTATATATAGATGATAGTATATTCAGGAAAGCATATTGCAACAATGGCAATTCAGTCACTAAGTTATTAATTATGGGTTAGGAATGAGATAAATGCTTTATGAGCGCAGTAGCCATTTTACCTCATTTGCTTCTGTGTCAGCATCATCTATAATCTTACCTTTTGCATTCTGAACAATTATTAAACATATTTTAAATAAATAAATAAATAAGAAGCAAAATTTCGATAATGAAGCTACAGATGTTCTGAGATGGAAACTTGAACTGACTTTTAAAATGGAAAGGAAATTCAGCCTCAAAAAAATTTTAAATTGTGATAATCTTTGAAGAATAAAATAGGGATTTTTTTTTCAAAATAAGGGGGAATGGAAAGCATAGGGGAGCATATGCTAGCAGGTTGTGTGTACACTGACAGATGTTTCTAACTGATCTTTAAAAATCACTGAGTATGGATGTGTTGTGTGGATAGAGAGGGTAATAGCCAACAATAATGGAATATTCTTTAGAAGATTCTATAAAGAAATGCCAAATGCTCAAATGATATTAATAAAAATGGACAGGTTTTTTGGGGGGTAGGGGCAGAGAGCTTCTGCAGTAATGCAGGATGTATCGAATAATTTGTAGACCTTTAATGAGAATGAATTTGAATAAAGTAATTAATATAATTTAATAGAGAACAGTTCATTGTCTAGACAATGACAAAGAGAGAGAGGAAGGGGTGACTACAAGGCTGCCTTTTGAATGATGAAGATAGCAGGCTTCATTCAATCTCTCCGAGTATCTTTTCTCATTCTTCTCTGCTTGGCTAATTTTTTCAGTCTTGTTTACCTGGATCCCATTTATGATGATTCGTAGTCTCAGATCATGTATCTTTATGTTTTTTTTTCCCCATCTAAGTTTGGTCCCCTTTTATGTACCTTAGTAGTTTCCTTTCCCAGATAGTGTCTTCATAATCTTTGTGCTGCCTTGTTTGTTCACAATCTTTCCTTTTGCATCAGACTTCTTTTTTTTTTATTTTTTTATATTTATTTATTATGTATACAATATTCTGTCTGTGTGTATGTCTGCAGGCCAGAAGAGGACAGCAGACCTCATTACAGATGGTTGTGAGCCACCATGTGGTTGCTGGGAATTGAACTCAGGACCTTTGGAAGAGCAGTCAATGCTCTTAACAGCTGAGCCATCTCTCCAGCCCTGCATCAAACTTCTTGACTAGAAGAGATATGTAGGGATATAGCCCCACCCATTGGGGGCGTGTTCGCCTCGGGCTAATGTTTACTGATAAATCTGCCCGGGCGTGATCCCAGCAGCCCTTTTTTTGCTCTGCTTTTCCTGTTTTCCGCGGGAACCTGTGGTCCTGTAAGTCTATTTCCTTATTAAAGCTGTATATATTTTTATAATCTTTCTGCATTCATTTACGCCGCCACAGAGATGAAATCATCTAGTTCTAAGAACAATGCTAGACATAAGGACAATGTAGGTGCACATCAATACAGTAATTCAGGAGCAGCTTCAGCCTTTCTCTTTTCTCTCTCTCTCTCTACTTTTTACTTCTGCGTCTTGTTGCGGGAGGTCCTTCCGCTCCTCCAGCCAATAGCTGCTGAGATACCAGCCCATTGGGGCTTGGTCTCTCTCTTTAAAAAAGCGGTCACTTCTCTCCTCGCTCTTCTGGCTTCTTGCTCCATTTCCGGTGACTAGACTCCTTCCTGATTGCGCAGAGGACTGTTGTCTGGGACGGTGATCTGTAAGTTTTTTCCCCTTTAAATAAATACCACCCTATTAATCCTAATTCCAAACTGGTGTGGGATTGTTTGTTACTTACGCCTTCAGCGTCTTGTCCTGCCTTTTGTGTATGAGCATGTGCAGACAGAGGGAGGCTAGGATTCAATTTCAGACATTTTTCCTTGTTGTAATATGAGCGGCGGGGCTGCGTCCCTGGCACCCGGCCGCCCGCATGGCTAGCTTATGCCCCGAAATAATTACATGGAAACTGTATTCTTTTGAACACTGCCTAGCCCATTAGTTCCAGCCTCTTATTGGCTAGCTCTTACATATTGATCTAACCCATTTCTAATATTCTATGTAGCACCATGAGCTGGCTTACCAGGAAAGATCTTAACCCTCGTCTGTCTGGAGTGGGAGAATCATGGCGACTCTCTGACTCAGCTTCTTTCTCCCAACATTCTGTTCTGTTTACTCCGCCTATCTAATTTTCTGTCCTATCAGGGCCAAGCAGTTTTCTTTATTAATTAACCAATGAAAGCAACAGATAAATGCAAGACCCACCTCCATCATTTCGTCATGTGTGATCCACTTTGTGTTTTGAGACAGGGTCTGTCATTGATCTGGAACTCATCAGTGAGGCTAGGCTGTCTGGCCATCAAAGCTCAAGAACATTCCCATTTCTGCCTACCAGTAGTAGGATTACAAACATGCCATCATGCCCAACTTTCTCACATGTATTCTGGGGACCAAACTCAGGTCCTCATGCCTTTGCAACAAGCACATTACTGACTGGCCTATATCTCCAATCCTATATTTGTAACAGTGACGAGGCTACAACTTGGGTGTGCACTATCTAAGACAACAGTTATAGGAAGTGCTATTGCGGTACTGGTACAAGGTTTTCCTGGTACAATCCTTTTCTTTTTGTAAAAAATATGAGCCCTGTAATACCATTTAAGCATTCAATAAAATACTAAACCTATAATGTACACATAGGATTTTTAAGGTTCCTTTTATAGTGTTCTTGTTGAGGGTTCTTCTGTGAATTCTCAGAATTGAGAAATGATGAAGGCATTAGATGCTATCATATGTCTACATTTTCAGATGCCATTTGAATAATTATAACTGAGGTATCTGAAAAATTTGGGAGTTGCCCCAGTGTAATGAATGTTTACATTTGAACTCTGGTGAGAGTTAAACTCAACACCATTAATATCTAAAACACTCAAATGACTTCACATTTAGTTATTGAATATTTAAGTTTTCATATCATTTATCCTGTATTCTTACACATCAAGTATTTAATTTGGATGTGCCTTAGCTGGAAAAGACGATAACAGATATTGTACTCATGTAATTAAGTTGCTACATATTAAATCCCTATGTTAATTATATTTATTTTACTAAACTAATTTGAAAACCCCACTTCATGCAACAAATTACTGAGATATTGTGTATTATGAATAACAAAATCTAGTTTTATAGAGACTCTTTAAAGCATAGTATTGGTGATCTTATTAAAGAGTACCTCAGGGGTTAGAAAGATGGTTCAGCCATTAAAAACAGTTCTGTTCTTCTTCAGTGCGATATTTAGCACTCCCACAATGTCCTGTAATTCCAGAACCAGGGTAACAGACAGACAGACAGGTAGATACACACACACACACACACACACACACACACACACATACACACACACACACACACTGCTGTAGTTATAATTGGTATCTTTTGTTTACAACTTCCAGTAAATAGAAAAAATATTTTCCTTTCTGAATGCTTTATACATTTTAAGTCAACTTCCCAATGACTCTATTACACTAGTAATCTTTTCTTTTTAATCCTGCTACAAGATTGAAAGTCCCTCAAATGGGTTTTTGTTGTTGCTGCTGCTGCTGTTAACTTCCTTCATTTATGTTGTCTAAGCCTTCAGTAGTTTGGAAAGATTATTTTCTCTTAGATAATGTTCATCTACTCAAAAGTACTTATTGTGGCCTATTGGTAATCTCTCCATGCTCTTAAATGTCATGGATAGCACAGATGTTTAGAGGTCATCCTCTAGAGACAGTAATAGGAGCACTGAGAAATTCAGCAAGGGAGGATGCTGCTGGCATTTTCGAGTGGCCACAAAATGCGTTGTTGAAAAAGGTAAAACATGGTAAAGGAAAAAAATATCTTCTGATATTGGAGGCAACATATTCAAGCCATAAGCCTCCGTAGTGACTCTTGTTCTTCAGGGAGAGGACATGCCTGCATGCTCCAGGAGTAACACGGCAGCCCATCAGGGAAACCAATAAGAACCAATTTTGAAAATTGGGGGAGACTGAGTCATGTGAGAACTTTTAACCACCGGGAAGAATTTGTCTTTAATTTGAGGTGAAATTGGAAACCATTAGATAGTTTTGAGCACAATAATGACATAATCTCCCTGTATTTTACCAAGTATTGTACAGTCTTTGTTGACAAAATCTACAGAGGTAAGGAAAGAAATAAGGATAATAGAGAGGAGGACAATTCAGCAACGTAGGCAAGAAGTCAGCAGGTGCTTAGACAGCAGTGTTAGCCGTACAGGTGAAGAGAAGTAGGGGCTGCGTGGCAGGTTCTGGATAACTTTGAAAGGGCAGGCAATTGTACTTGACCAACTCAAAGAAGTACAGCAGAAAAAGTGAAAAGACAAATATCACTCTCAAGATTTCTTCCTCCAAACAACCAGAAAACGACAGATTTAGTAATAATGTGAGAAGATTGAAAGAGAGGTGATTTCTGAGAAAGGACCAAGATCTTATTTCAAATATATTGGCTTTCAGATGTCTGTTAGACTAATTCAGATGGAGTCAGTTAAATGACATTTGGAAAGCATCGGTTTGCAGAGTGTCTATCTTATTGTGGCATTTGAAACAAAAGGATTATATGCAAACTTTTAAGGAGTAGCTGTATTAGTAAAGAAAAACAGAGATTCAAGGACTGGCATTTGAGGTCTACCAACACTGAGAATCAGAGAAAATGAAAGAACTCAAAAGGGGAAAATGAAGACGAGAGGCCAGGGTTCAGAGATGTCATGGAACCCAATAGAAACTGCAAGCACACTGTAGAATGGGGACCTCATTGTGATGGTATGATGAGACGCAGAAGGACTGGGATAGAGTCAAGAAAAAGGATGAAGCTTAACTGGAAACAGTACAACTAAGTAATTTCTTCTAAGAAATTGTTGGCTCATTTATGAATATATATGAATATATTGATATTCATATATATATATCACAGATCCTAAGCATAAAATATTAATTAAAACATATGCTACTAATATTATAACATACTGCATTGCTCATCTTCAAATGAATGCTTCTGTCTGAGCAGAAGTCATCTTGGGAAGCTTTCATCTCTTTCCAGGAATGTCTCCATTGACCAATATTAATTTGAAAAAAAAAACTTTGTATTCCTACAACAAAGGAATATTTGCCATTAAAGCGAGAGAGTACTTGGGAAATTATGTCCTTTTCAGGATAACAGATGTAACTAGAGATAATCAGAGGCAGTAAGCCAGTGTTCATTTTCTTTAATTTGTAGTTCACAGTTTTTACATAGATAGGTAAAATAATGTATGTATGATAAATAGAACCAGAGAAGTAAAACTGCCAAGGGGACAATGGTGCTATGGGAGGGTAGAGTGAGAAAAAAAACAGAATCAGAGCTAAGGGGAGAATAAAGTAAAAAAATTCCAACACCAAGTTAACCTGAAGCTTCTGATTTTAATTTAGGTGACAAATCACTGTGGAAGAATTCAGGGTATTGCCTCATTTTGAAACATTATTGTCTCCATGAAGATGGGCAAAACGGCATGATGAGAATCTTAAATCACAGTTATATTTTCATTCGTACCCATGTTGTATAGCTCTGGCCATTAATTAGTGCCTTGGAATGTACACAGAATTTCTAAGTAGCACTCACATGGTAAAAGACAAAGGTAGCATCTTAGAAATACAGTAGTGCAATGACAACTGTCTCTTCACAATGCTCTGTTTTCCATTTTTCAAGAAATCTAGGGCAATGACTGCAAGAAGGAACTCAAAATATGCACAGCAATTTAATGTTATCTAGGTACAAAATTTATGACTAAATGTGGGTAACTATAGGCTAATACATTGATCTATTCTGTAAAATGTGTAGCCAAAATTTATCAAGCCTACCATAAAATTCTCTGGTTTTCATATGTGTGTATGTATAATTAATATACTTCTAGTATATCTCTACCTTAAAGACATAGTAATAAAATAACTTTTGTATTCTTTATGTTGTCATCATTTTATCTTATTCATAATTCTTTAGAACAAAAAATTACTTATGCTTTGGTCTTAGCATTATATATTTATGTTCTGGGTTACAATATGCATTTTAGGAGCTAAATTGGGATTTGCCAGAAATAACATTTTAATACCTTTTGCAGTTCCTCAAACATTTGTCAGATGTCTTTTAATACACTGATTTTTTTTGTCAGATCCACCTATAACATTGCTTTTGATTGACATGTAAGATTTTTGTGCCTGATCTGAGATCATTTTATCTCTATCTTCATGCATTTTTAAAGTCTGTGAATAATTGCATGGTTTTGTGTCTTATTTTAGTATTCTTCATGGTTTTTTATGAATTACCTGAAGATTAATGCTTTCATGTAATTTTAAAATGAAGTTAATAAACTTTGCAATTTTATTTCGTGTTATACCTTGGAGCTAAGGTTTTGGAAACAGATTCTAAAGCACTTTTAGGAGGCTTTTCAAAACAATGAGAAGACAGGTAGAAACTCGCCGAGTATACAGGAAATTTCAAAAGGGCAACCTGATGGGATAGACAGCAGTCAGACTGGATTTCTGACACATTTTTAGGGTTAGGTATAAGTAAAGGTTCCCATTTTGCTTAATGAAGCAACTTGCATTAGATTTACCTTTCTGTTTGTAAATAACAATGAACCTAGGAAGAATATATGAGTGAACTCTTTACTAGATCTGTAAAATAAGTGGAAAACAACACATGAAGCGATATGCAAAGATTATCATGTTTGATGCTCTTGTTCAGTGTGGAGAAATATATTCACGTTTAGGACTGCTGAATTGTATAATATTTGCAAGACAAGGTACTGGAAAGAAGGAATTGGTACATAGAGAAATAACAGAGGTCTATGTGGGTCATTTTCCAAATTCTTGATCAAAGTGTAGGGTCTAGACATTCAGTAGGGGGTAATTTTTCTTGCCAATGGATGAAAAATACCATCCACCACATCCTCACAAAACTAAAGCTGCAAAGGATTGTTTTGGGCTCATGGTTTTAGTATAAAGATAGCTGGTTCGAGCAAGGTGGAATATTCTGATGGTGGTAAAAAAGCCAACGTGTAGAGAATAGAGAAGTGGTGAAGGGGACAGAGAGGCCCATGACAAAATGAACCCACACAAATCACACCATGTCTCATTTCTTTCAGTTGATCCCTACCTAGAGTAGCCCACCAAGCTATGAAATTAACAATGCATTAATTCAGGGAGTTCTTATGATACAAACACGCCTAAATGGTTATAGCTCTGAATACTGCTATTATAGGAACTGAAAGTTTAGTGTATGTGGCTCATGGGAACTAACTTTCATATCTAAGTACTAAAGGTAAGAATCTGTGAGTCTTCATCCAAGAATAGCTGCTGATGGTCTGTGTCTTTAACACAGTTGGCATGACTCATGTTGCCTCTAATGACAATAAGTGACTTTTAAAACTGCTTTGATTTACTTACAAAGCTCAACAACAAGGAAAAGTCAACTTAAGAGACATACACAGATACTTTTTAAAAAGTATCTCTTTGAATGGTCACTTAGCATTTGATGTCTGAGGAAAATGCAGAGAAACGAATCACAGTGGAATACCATTTAAAACTGGTTGGAATGTCTCAAATTGAAAATTACTGAAAATACCACATGCTGGTAAAGATCTAGAAAAAACTGTGCTCATACACTGCATGTGGGCATGCAAAATAGTAGACTTATAATAGAAAAACCACTTATAATAGAAAAAGATTATGAACATATGTATTCTTCTATAATGTATCAATTCCACTGAGAGTTAAAACCCAAGAGAAATAAAAATGTACCTGAATACAAATATTTCTACAGAAATAGTTTAATAATCTTTAGTCTAGCAGGTAAAATCTAGGTAGCCAACATTTATCACCTGGGAAGTTTATGAACGCATTTGGTGTACAATGTGAAACACAACAGCTGCTAAGCAATTCAAGGAATCCACCTACAAATATGGGCAAATCTTGAGAGACAGGATAGGACTTATCAAAGTCTGCCTTTTACAGAAAGATTGAGACATGGGGCCTTCTTGTATAAGAGGGAACTGTATCAAAACATGAAAGAATTGTCTGGGGTTGAATATTGTTGTCCTTAAAGCATTGTACCCATATCTATTATTTTTAACCTTATAACTGCAAGTAGCTAAGAGCAGACATAAGTGTTCTGAGAGCAGGATGTGTCTGGTTTGATGAAGTTAAGCCTGCAAATATACTGAACTCTGTGTCCAGAATAAAGTTATACAGGGGGTGGGAAGGTATATTTGGGGAAGCTTAAAAGGGAACAATGGCAGCTTTTGTAATGATTGCAACGTATTTCTTAAAAGTTGAAAATAGAGCTTATAAAACTGTTCATGTAACCAAATAAGAAAAACTCTGTTCAAGTATAAATAAAGACTACTTGAGCAGTTTTGGAGCCACTTGAGTGTAATTCATTTTCTGATCAGAATCTTTTCCTGTGCTGACATCCCTTCCCCACCTCAGGACCTGAATTGAAGCCGAGGCTGGACCTTGGCATCTGTTTTCATCCAGTGACAGAGTAACATGCTCAAGAATTCCCCTCTCATTGCAAACAGTTAGAAGCAGCTGTTTCCTGGTATTGTAGCATGGGGAGAATATAAAAGATATAATGTCTCCAAACTGAAGAGTTTTTCTCTTTCCAGAGGCAATTTTCATTCTGTGGTACAGAGAAAAACAAACTAGTGAGTTTAGCAGTTTTGCGGAGTTGAGCAGATTTGTAGAGAACAAACTGGTTAAAATTCTATGGGTAAAATACCAGAGATAAAGAAGCACAGAGAATCTAGAAATCTTTAGCATTGTGTCATTAAATATTTAACTGAATATATACATACTTGGGCTAAAACCCAATAGAAAAAGAAAGACTATTCGGGAAGAAAACTGATTTCTGAGGGACGCATGAACATAAATAGAATGGTTTCGTTGAATAGGATTAAAAGTGTTTTTGACTGTACAGATGAAAAGCTTGGTGACAAAAACATGTCAACTTAGAATTCTAAATTCTAAATGCTTTTCAAAAGTATAAAACATTTTTCAGACTAAAATTTTCCACCAAACATAAAACCAAGAGAAACAGTGACAGCATATTTATGAAAAGCAAAGCAAAACTTTAAGCCGAAGAGAAATAATGTCAGTTAGATAGAGGATTCTACAGAGAACCATGAAAAGATACAACCAGTAATTTTGTAGAAAAATAGATGTGTTTCTGCTTTATTTTAAAAATAGCTTTAAAATAATAACATTTAATAGACTAACCATATTATATAATGAATGTTCTATATATATTGTTGTGTTAATATTTGTCATTATCTATTCTCTCTTGACTGTGCATACAGGCTTTCTGGATGAATATTATACCCTGGCTGTATCTTACCATGGTTGTGATTACTCTCTTAAATAGCAACTGTGCCCTCTGGGATGGCACTGCAAAAGAAAGATTCAAAGTTCTGTATGAATAGATCTATGAATGAGAGAAGAGAAATGACTATTCACTGCTTATAAAAAGGACAAGGATTATCATTTTAGAAATAATTCTCTTCTACTGTTTTATTTGTTTTTGTGGTTCTTGTGGTCAAGCCCATAGTCTTGAACATGCTACCACCAATCCACAAACTCACCCCTAACAATTTTCACCCAGAAATGGAAGGTTAGAATACACACAACCTTTGCACAATAGTCTTGTTTGGAAGTGTACACGTTAGATTGTACATCTTTTTGAGTGGCACTTTTTGGTGTGAATGGTTGATGGCAAAGTGCTGGCCCCCACATCCTTTGAATGCTACTTCCGTAGCCCAAGTCATGTCACATCACATCTTCACAGGTGTCTTTTAAATCATGTACCAGCTGTAACACAATGGGTATGGTTTATATATAAGAGGGTTCATCCTTTGTGGATGATCAGGATGTTTTGGAGCCCTTCATCAGCAGCCACTGGCCTAGTTAGATCAGAGTCCATCTCCCCGTCCCTGCTGGAACTTATTTATTGATTTTACTTTTTCCATTTATTTTGCATATGGAACACAGTTTTCCTCCCCTCCTCCCACCTTCCTCCCATCTATTCCACTTCCCATCCACTCTTTCTCCATCTCCATTCAGAAAGGGGTAGGCCTCCCATGGACTTGAACAAATCATGACAAATCGAGTTGAGGCAGAGCTGAGCTCCTCCCTCTGTATCAAGGCTAGGTGAGGTAATCCAGCATTGGGAACAGGTTCCCCCCCACCCCCCAAACAGCTAAGCACCAGGGATAGGTCCTGATCTCACTGTTAGGAGCCTTACAAACAGACCAAGCTACACACTGTCATACACATACAGAAGGCCTAGGTTGGTCTCATTCAACCTCCTAAGTTTTGGTACAGAGCCCATGAGCTCCCACAAATGCAGGTCCTTGATCTCTGTGGCTTTCCTCCATCATGATCTTGACCTCCTGGCTCATACAATCCCTGAGATAGGCCCAGGACTTGGCTGTGGATATCTTCATCTGCTTCCATCAGTTGCAGAATGAAGGCTCTCTAATGACAGTTAGGGTAGTCACCAGTCTGATTACAGTAGATGGCCAGTTCAAGCATTCTATCCACTATTGCTAGGAGTCTTAGCCTGGACTACCCTTGTGGACTTCCCGGAGGTCTCTCTGGCACCGAGTTGATCTCTCCAGACAAGTGCTTAACTTTTTTTCAGTTCATGCCAGAAGGCAGTATTCTGGGCCACTTCCTCTTTTTTTTTTTTTTTTTTTTTTTTTTTTTATTCTGTGGAGAGATGTGGGGAGTAGGGAAGTGGAGAAGAAAGGAAGAAGGAGGGAGAGGAGGTGAGAAGAGGAGATGAGAGAAAGATTAAAAAGTGTGATGAGACAGGACCAAGGCTTTCCCCCTATATTTAGGCTGAGTAATGTATCTCTGCAAAAAGAATGGGCTTTAAAAAGCCAGTATAAGCATTAAGGATAATAAGCATTAAGGGAACTGGGATAGGTAAGTAAAATGAGAAAAGATCATTTAAAAAATAAATTAAAAAGCAAATAAAAATAATAATAAAAATAATTCATTTGATGGTGATCTTGGGTGTTAAGATTCACAGGTATATTCACAGAACTATAAAGATATATTAAGCTTTTAAGATTGCTGTTGCTGAAGAGGCAGACTCGTTAATGCTGTATCAATAACAACAGATACTAGTAGTAATAAATAATAATAATTTAATTATCATTTGATTCATACACCAAACTTCAATGTTTCTATTATGAGAGGGCAATTTCCCTCTATATTTAAGCATTTTAAAAGAAGACTTTTTGGAGGCTGTCAAAACATATAAAAAGTTTAAAAATAACCTATTTACTAAAAGATTCTAAAGCTTATTTACATTATGATTTTTCTGAAAATAACTTTCTCGTAGATTTAATGAAAGCAAGATAAGGTTATGGGGTTTTTCCTATATTATGGAGACCAGGAATGTATTTTGTTTTCTTTCATATTTAATTATAGAATAATGTCATCAATTGTTACAAATTTGGGTATTTCAGTAAAAATGATTAATTAACAATACTAATATTTAAAAATGGCACTTAGGAGTCATTTTTTCCCAAAGAACTACCTACAGTGGGAAAGTGAAAAAATTGCAATTATATATATATATATATATATATATATAAATTCAAAATGAGAATAATGACAACAGATGGAACTAATTACTGATATACTCTGTTGACAGCCACCAATGGGTTTTTTATATGTAATACTTAAAGAAGGTTAGAGGGAGATTCCTTTCCCACAAAAGAAACATTGAGGTTTTGGTGTATGGGTCAGAAGGGAATTTTCTTTTTTTTTTTTTCAAGTGTCAGTTTGGGATGTGGAAACTATTTTGTTATTGATACAGCATTAAAGATTCTGCCTCTCTAGCTAATGGAGTCTTAACCCTATTATAGTTGCGTTTTGAGGTGCTTGCTTTTAAAAAGAAAGCCATATAGTTAATGCGGTACATTTTATGGTTGATTTTAGACAAGATTTGTCTTTGAATTTTAAGCCTATAATTGTCATTGTTTTCACTAATGGCAACATTAGTGTTTGCAAATGAATTATTTTTAATGGATTTAATGTAGCCCTTTTGAAAAGTTAGCACTACAGAATCCTCACTGCATTGTCTCTGCCAGCCTGTGAAGATCTTTCAGAAAATTAACTCTGCAGCCCACCAAGGGATTTAGAATTTTATACTGGTTGACATCATTGAATATGGGGACGTGCTTTTCTGTGTTAGTAAAGATCCTCTGAGAAGCTGGGGCCGAGGTAGAGTTTGATAGGGATGTTGTTTCTTGGGGGGAACCCTTGGGACCAAAAAGGAAAGAAAACATGTAAAGCCTGGGTGAATCCATGGACTGTGAGGGCAACCAGGCTTTCCTGAAGGAGGGAAGGGAAGCTGGTGCCATCATTTCACACTACTGCACGACCCTAAAGCAAATCAGCAAGGCTGAGCAGGAGTCTGCAAAATCAAGGCTCCTTGAAAAAGCAGCTCTGGGTGAGGAGAATCCACCAGCATCTGCTTTAGATGCAGGCTTCTCTGTCATTGGTGAGGAACATCACTGGAAAGTAAATGAAAGGCTGATAATGGTTTCAGACATAACAAATAAGATTCCAGGTCAATTACACACTGCACAGTGGGAGGTCTGAAGGGTATTCTGGCATGTAACATGACTTCTATACTTTTGAATGGGAAAAAAATGTCAACTCTTTTCTCAGAGAAGATTAAATTGTGTTCATTTCTAACTCATCTTCATGAACTGAGAATAAGAAAATTTATTAATCAATTATTGTATAGCAACTAATAAAGTATGTTTAATTCTTTTTTAGTCTCAAGATAAATAAAAATATGCCTATTGAAATGGTGAACACTTGAGGCTCGAGTATGTTAAGTAATGATGTTCAGAGCATAAAATTATTAATGAGTTGGAATTTAAATGGATATTTTTACACTCCAAGTTTCTAGCCTTTGTTAAAAATTGTAATGCCCTGATATGATCTGAAGCAATGCTGAGGTACACCTGGGTTTAATGAGGGGTCAGAAATAATAGACATGACCTACCTATGGAAATATTAGGAAAAACCAAGCTGTATTGATGCTGTCTGGTCTACTTAATCTTGTCCTCTTTGGATACCTCTGACCTCCTTTTTTGTAATACCTTTCTAAGAAAAGTGGTTCTGGAAATGTGGGTCTCTTGTTACTGAGATTTCTTGTTCCTAGATTTCTGTTAGCTGTTGTGACAAGGCTAATGTGCACATACTTTCTGTCAAAAAGCTCTTTTATGTCTGAGTGACTTTTGTACATGGGCACGGGCAGGCATAATTGCTAATATTTGTTCTTTATTTAAAGCTCAATGTTCAAACTATGTAAATATAATAAAGCAGTGGAAATAACTTTTAACTTTTTAAGTGGATTATATATTTCTAATTTTATTAAACTTAAACTATAATTATGTTTGATTTGTGTGCCTTAATCAGAAGGCAAAGGGCACAGAAATAGTTTATCACAAAACTAATTACTTCATTTGCACTCAGACCATTTCTGGATTTAGTTAATTTTTCATAAACTCCCTATTTGCTTATCATTCAAGTATAACAAGTAGTTATTTTGGAAGGTTTTCAATGTTTTAGTAATATTACTTTGTTATATCTCTATAGTTATTATTCTCTTACATTACTTAAAGAATAAAAGATCTTTCTGAGCATATTAAAAAGGTCCCATTTATTAACCAGTAGATTACTGTTTGCATGTGGATATGTCTTGCTTCTTCCAAAGTGATTCAAAATCAAACCGCTAAAAATAAATCCAATGGACAATAATGAAAAATAAATACTGTTCCTGCTTAAACAAGAAGAAAATTCTGGGACAATATAGATAAAACTGGAGGCACTGTGCTAAACAAAATAAGTCAGAAAGTTAAAAGATTCTATATTCTGATTCATATAGAACCTAAAACAGATAAACTCATGCAGAACTTGGAGCTCACAGTTTTAGTTAGACTATGTGAACCCATCAGATCCTGTCTCCACCCCCACCCCCCACTACAGACGCCTGCCATCCTGCCTGACTTTTCTTGACCTGAATACCAGGATTTCAGTCTTAGGTAGGTGTTCACTGTAGAGCAAGCACTTTATCCCTGGATAAGAATTTTGTCTTAGTTAAGGTTTCTATTGCTATGTTGAAGTACCATGGCCAAAACGATTTGTAGAGGAAAGGGTTTATTGGCCTTACACATCCATATCCCTGTCTATCATCCAAGGAAGTCAGGACAGAAACTCCAACCGGGCAGGAACCTGGAGTTAGGAGCTGCTTCAGAGTTCATGGAGGGGTGCTGCTTGTTCCTCATGGCCTTCTCAACCTGCTTTCCATAGAAT
Source organism: Chionomys nivalis (assembly GCF_950005125.1). Classification (NCBI taxonomy): domain Eukaryota; kingdom Metazoa; phylum Chordata; class Mammalia; order Rodentia; family Cricetidae; genus Chionomys; species Chionomys nivalis. The sequence continues at coordinate 28,252,732 of NC_080097.1, read as the reverse complement.
ATAGGATGACCAGCCCAGAGATGGCACAACCCACAATGCGTTGGGCCCTCCTCCACTGATCACCAATTTAGGAAAAAACTCAGATCTTATGGAGTCATTTTCTTGATTGGGGCTCCCTCCTTTCTAATGATGCTAACTTGTGATAAGTTGACGTAAGACTAGCCAGTAAAATCTCCCCAAGTCACTGGAGCTTGTTATTGGTAATATTTTTGTTTGCTCTAAAAAAGTTCATCCCTTTGGAAGAGACTTAATCCTTTGCTTCATTAGTCTGATCTGTTGATAAGATTAAGATCTTATGTGCATTTTTATGTACTATTGAGAGAATGTTTTATACTTCCTAGGATGTTGAGAACAGAGTCAACCAACTTACTCCTTGTGACTGGCACATGTGTCTTATTAACCGCACAGCACCATGGCTGAATTTATACTTGATCATCAACTGATTATTTGGACAGCGTTCTTATTTTTTTCACCGATGTGTTCTAAATGACTGACAGAACTGATCAGTCTTTTCAGTTCTTGGTAAATTTTTACCCTTTCAAATACTTTTTGATTTATTCCTGCTTACTTTATCTTTTATGCTTATGCAAAGAGAAGCATCTCTCAAGATTTTTAATGTAGATGATTAATGGAAGAAATGTAAATGTATCAAACATGTATATATGTGATTTTTCTTTATTTATTATAATGATTTTCATCCTCAATTATCTTTCTACAACTGCGTGCCTGTGCAATTTATATTCTCCCTTCTTGTTTGAGCACATCCATCTACTAATGTCGTCTTGTACATTTATTTCATCCCCGAATATGTTTAGAAGTATAAATGCTCATGACTGATTTTCCTGGAAGAGTAAGTTTTAAATAGATTCACTTTCCTTTTAGGCACGACACAAGCATTTTTGCTAGCATTACTAGGATATTATAAACCCATTCTGAGATCAGTTACTCTTTTACGGAATTTTGATTTAGTAAAGAGTGTTGTTAGCAATCAGTCCTGCATAAATGAAAATGCATATATGTAGAAGGGTTTATGAAAACTAAAAGCTAGAGAACTTATATAGTTGAACCACTTTCAGTGACATAGTCTGGCTATGGATGTTGATCTTTCTCACTTAACTTGACATATGCAGTTTTCATAATATTTTACTCTACTTTCCTACTGTATTGCTTCCTGTTCTCTTGAATGTGGCACTCCATTCAGTGCTCTCCATTGATAGCGCTCTACACTGTAAAGACAGGTATGTAGAAATTGTAAACATACTGGAAAGCTTTAAAGTTCCTGCAGTATAAGAAGAGACACACTCTATCTTGGAATATTCGAGATCACCAATGATTCTACACTAACTGCTCTTTCTTTCTGATTATGCCCCCCCCCCACAGTGAACAGGACAGGTGGAACAGGAGAGTGTGTGACATGGAGAAAATCCAGTGTAGACTCTGTGGCATCCTCATAGAGTGATGAAAGATGTGAACCTTTGTGGCAGACTATAGATTTGCACAAATGGCTAATGGTTAAGGGGTTAAATGACTGTTGGCAAAGAGTTGGGAAAATGTCAGGAAGCTAAACTCCACAAAAACAGAAAAATCACAGGGTGTGTATGTGAGTTCTCACAAAGTTTTAATGCATAAATAGCTGATTTGACTAGGAATGGCCAAAAGGCTTAGTTTTATAATTTTTCAACAATAAAGCTAAAGTCCTCCCTGATTAATGTCCATCTATTTCCTCCAAGATACAATTCTAGTACAAGAAGTTCCCAACTTTTGGAAATTTGACTTTGATAAAGCCACATGTTTGCATAGTAGACATAAAAAATTCTGTATCCTCATTTTAGACATGTGTTCCTGTAACTGGAAGAATTATTAGGACCACTGAGTATCCACCAACAGGGTAATTATGAAAGCCTAATACTCTCTGTTCATCAGTGGTGTTTGAAGGGCAATTTCAACTTTTAGATTACATTTACATTATTTATATTATAAAAAGGAAAAAATAAAATTGATAATGACAAGCTCTCTCAACAGAATATGCTTTCCATATGCTGTATTGATAATGGAAGTTATTGTATGAGGAGGTATCTCCCGTGTACTGTCTTTAAAAGGAGACAGGAAGTAATTAGCTATGCTGGAGCAGTGATTCTTCTCCTTCCTACAAAATTGGACTGAAATTACAAAAAAGGAAAGAAATAATGTAAATGTAAAACTATGAACAAAATGTCAAGCATGAATTGACAAAGACTTTGACTGAAATAAATATTTAACTACTAATTTCAGAAAATGTTTTAATTACTTGAGACTGAAAACATTATTTTACATGGAAATTGATGAATAGACCATTATGCACCATTTCAGAGGTGTATTTAATATAATATTTCTGCAAACAGGTTGCTGTCTAAATCTAAAAGAGAATTTATAAGCTGATTGTCTTAAGGACATTCATTTAGCACATTTAAACATGCTCAGTTCTGTGAAAAATAAAGGAAAGCACTTTTATTATAAATATTAACATTGGAAAGTTAAGCAAATAGCTAAAATCCAAACTATCCTTTCTCTTAGAGACATTGTGACTTATGTTGTATGGTGTTAATATTTGATTTTGACTCACCAGTTGGAGGATCTCAGTTCTCCTAATAGCCTGCATTTGTCATGACAACTCTAACCAATGTGCATTTGTCCGATAGAGACTGTCATTATGTATTCATTGGCATTAAATATATGAACCATGTGACATAAAATGCCAAGTGTTTATTTAGGCAAACACGTCTTTAAACTAGTTCCTAATATTGTTATTTTAGCAATCAGTTGGCAGGCCATATTTCTCTAAATGATGAGAATTTTGTTAGTTGACATAGTTTGAAGTAAACAACCAGGAACTTCAGGAAGCAATTTTAGGAAGAGAAAATTCTTCTCTTTGGGGAAAAATTCATTCTTACTATTTTGTTTCTTAATTCAAAAGGCTGATGAATCTGAATCAGTCATCATCAAAGTTGGCACTACTGTTTGAACATGAGATTGTATAAAATTTACAGAATTTTAACAAAGACACAAAACCCTTGTAATGTTTGTTACAAGCAAATTCATGGAAAGGGGTCAATTTAATGGAATTATACTGGTATTTGTATCAAGTTAATCTTATCTCTTTATTTGCCTCTCAAGTTCTTTCCCCTTCATTGTTTGGGGGGGTGTGGAATATCTTTCTCTGCTTTCTCTTAATGATTATATATAAACCAGTACATCAACAAGTTCATATATTATGCAACCTTGTAAGCCTAGTGTTAGAAAGTTACTTCCTTTTGAGAACTAGAGGAGAAAAATCATTTGGCATAGCAGGGAGTAACAGTAATGGAACCATTTGGTTACTACAACTCTGGTAAGAAAACATCACTTGAGTTTTAGGTATTTTTATTTTCATGCTTAGAATAGAAATTATTATTTTATTTAGATTAGAATTGCATCATTCCTCCCCTTTTCATTTCTAAACTCTCCCTTGTTCTTTTTCAAATTTAAGGCTTGCATTTTTCATTAATTGTTCTTTTATATATGTGTGTAAACATACTGTATACATACATATATATGTAAATACATGATGATAACCTTCTTATTCTTTATAATTTTGCTTCCACTAGGCCTCAAATGGACATAAAGAACTAAATGCTACTAAGTAGTGCTGGGAGTGGAATAGTCTTCCTCAGAGAAGAACATACTGATTGATTATCCAGTATAAAATCATTCTGAAATGTAGAGATGATTTTCAACCTAGTTTTATTAGTAACCAATTTGATTAATCAATGTATTGAATTTCAAAACTGGATTATTTGCTTCCATTTTACAGGTAGCAGATGAAGGAACAAAATTAGTCTCAGGTAAAATGGCTCAATTAACGAGACAGTGTCATCAAGTTTGACTTTCAATTTGATCCCTAGCAGAATATCACACCACAGAGGGCAGTATCACAATAAGCACAGACATGGCAAAGGAAGAATAACATTTTCTGCATTATATCTTAGATTCATTGAGAATGACTCAAGCAAAAGTGATCAACCACGAAGACCAAGGGCTCTGGAGATGACTAGAACGTGGCTCAACACTGTGTGAGCCAAAATCTTAGTCTTTGAATGTGATCATTCATTTTGCAATCTGGGGAAATAATCTCACCCAGAAATTTTTGTAAAACTTTGCCAGAAAATCTGTGCAATTATTTAGCAAGTCTATAACAGGACTTTTTGTGCATGACATTGTGCCAACGCTTGCAAGTTGATTGTTCTCAATTCAAATGTCACACAACCTTTGTACAAATTTATCACAACTTTTGCACTATTCTTACTTTTAAAATCCACACTTCTATGGTTGAGTATAAAGGCACCAAAAGGAAACCCAGGATTTTTTAAGATTGGCAAGCACATAAACTCTTATTGTAGGTTTAATGTTACATGAAACGTATTAATTCTGTCCTGAATGCTTTTATATGTGATTATGCAAAAACTGACACGTAGAAGCTAACATATCATACTTTACCAGCAATCAGATTATGTTGATTAGGCAGAGTTTCAGGAGGCAAGTAAAAGTATTTATCTGCAAATGAATTCATAAAATGTTAGAGGTAATGTGTTTTTATTAAAATCAGGATTATCGTCCTTTGAAGTGTAAGACTTCAGTAGATGTAAAGATTGCAAAAATTATTTTGGGGTTTCAGTTCAACATACCATGGTATTAGAAGATTGCAAGTGAAAGTCACTTGCTTATTTTAGAACAGTTCACCTCATTATTATGTGTCATTGCTAAAGTCACCCAGTACATATTCAAATATTTAAAAACATCTGCAGCACACCTGTTAGTATATAATTGTCCTGGATTCTAATAGGAAAATTATCAGAACTGCTCTTTCAAGATATTCATATTATTGTCACTATCTTCTTGCTATTTATATTGGCTTACTTAGAGTATAGATATTCATAATTTGCATATCTTAACATAGGAGAATCTTGAAAGTTTGATGCATCCATTCTTCTGCCTTAAGTCTTGGCTGAATTACAGCTGTTGATGCAAAGCCATTTTCCTCTATGAGGCAATCCTAAGGCAATATAATTTACCTTGTATCAAGGCATATGATTAACATGTTGGGGTGAGGGTTGCTGTGATTCTCATTTTGTAACCTCCTTGTAAGAAATGATTTATTATAATCAGTGTGGTACTTACATCTATTTCCCACTGACTACCTGTATATTTGAAAGAGTGTAGTATGAAATAGAGGTTGGACTCCACAGCTAGGAGTCCTCATCAGGCTCATCCTCAAGAGATTCCAGGAACTTTCCACTGTACTAGATTTCCACAGCACCCACCAAATGCCCCCAATTTCATTTTCTCCCCACACTCTCCGTCTTCATCTTTCCCCCCTGATCCCTTCATTTCTAGTCGCCCACTGACCACACAGTCGACCTGCAAAATCTATTTCATTTCCCCTTCCCAGGAGATCTTCATAAATCCCTCCTCTTTCCATAACCTCTTTGGGGCTGTGGATTGTAGCTGGATTATCATTTACACAGCAACTATCCATTTATAACTGAGTACATACCATATTTGTCTTTCTGGGTCTGAGTTACTTCACTGGAGATGATTCTTTTTCTAGTTGTATCCATTTGCCACAAAACTTTATGATGCCATTTTTTTTAAACAGCTGAGTGATACTCCAATACAACAGAAGACAAAAAAAAGTCATGTTTCAACTAAAGAAGGAGATTGACTTTTATCCTCTGTAATGTGAGTTTTATATTTTAGATTTTTTAAACCATGTATTCTATTAGTGAGCACTTCCTGAAGGCTGGTAAGTCATCTTCCATCAATCCACAGAAATTTTAGTCTTTCCTGAGTAAGGGATGGTGAGCACATCATGGAATTCTTTCAAAGTAAAGAATTGTGGAACATATTAACTAGTGAGGCTTAGAAACCAGCATTTTGTTCCAAGCAAGAGGGAGACAGTGTATTTGGGAATTGGCATTGCAAAGTGGGTGCCATTTCTTAATTAGAGTGGCCACAACATCTGTCTTCCCTGGCCGACTGTGGAAGACACCCTGGAGAGTTAGGTGGCATCACTGGAATCAATCCCCAGTTTTGAACTATTCCACTAGTAAAGTCACATTGTTTCATTTTATAAACAGGATATCTATTTACTGCATGCCTGCATTAACTTAAATATCAGTTCAGGCTTGAAAGGGGAATCAGTTATACAACCCTGGTTTTAAGGATGGCGAAACAGAGCAGTGGCTGGTAATTGAACGTCTGAGGAGACCGAATGGTCCAGAGATGATTTAAAAGCAGTAAAGGGAGTGGAGACAGATGGCTTCAGCCTCACATTTATGTGTTTTTAAAGAGAAAAATAGTGTTCTATGTCTTCATGAGACATTTTTATTCTCTTCTCAAAATGCAGAACTGTTTTTTGCAATAATGTCACATATCCCAGACAAGCAGTGCCTGCTAATCCCTTAGAGATGAAATTAGTTACTTATCTATGGGACAGATACACGTCTGGTAACCTCAAATCAGACTTCCCCCAAGGCTTCATTAATGTCCTTCACACAGATATGAATCAGACAGAGAACATTTTACATTTGTGACAATTGAATTCAAAACTTATTCTAGGAAACTAAGCAAAAATCAACATGAAATGCCTGCCTGTCTTTTTGGGAGTGTGATGGGAATGTCTTTCCAAGATTTATAGGCAAATTGCCCCTCCGGGATCAATGGCCTCTGTGCTCATAAACTGGAATCTTCTGAGCTGCTATAGAAAGTAATTGCTCTCTTACAGGTTTCCCCAAATACCAAGTCTTTCGTCTCATGTACAATTTATGTTCTCTTTTATTGTGTCACCTTATTTTCAAAGATTGAAGCCCTATGTTTTTAGCAGTGGTAAAAATGAGGGCTCTTTATTACCTTACAGCTCATGTTAAGAAGATTCATTCACAGTATTCAGCTCTTAAACTAAATTAGTGCAATTTGCTCCAATGCCGCAATTTCATGGTTTGTGAATTTGCTGTTATTTTTAACTTTCATACCAAGTTTTCCTTGAAAATGAAGAGTAAGTATTAACTAACAAAAATTGAATAGATCCTAAAACTTCACCTAAAGGACATTGGAAGGTATATTCTTCCATAAAATGGGCAAATAATGAGTTTGTAAAGCAAAGAAAGTTTTAATGAGAACAAAATGAAGCAATGTAAGTAAAATGGTAATTCAGATTAATTGGTAGCACAAATATACAACATCCTTATGGTTGAAAATTAACTAATTTGGTTATGGAAATTTGAGCAGGAAGACAACAAATTTTATAATGCCTTCCAGCTTATTTGTAATAATGATATATATATATATCTTTAAACAAGATACTTTAATTTAAATTTTTAATGATTTAAACATTTTTAAAGTTTAATTTTTAATATGTGTACATGTTTGCTTGCATGTATGTCTGTGTACCACATGTATACCTGGTGCCTCTAAAGTCAAGAAGAGAGCAATCAATCCTCTGTAACTAGTTACAGATATCTCTGAATTGCAGTGTGGGTGCTGGGAATAAAATACGCCTGATTTCTGAAAGAGCAGACGGTGCTCTTTACAGCTGAGCCATCTCTCAAGATCAGTTTTAATGATTTAATAGTTACTTTGACTTTATAGATCTTATAGATGTCAATAATTGCCATTAGATATAATTTTGTGCTTGGTATTTTGTAGTTAGATTCTTTGTGTGTGTGCTTGTGTATGTGTGTATGAGGAATGGTGGAGAAGAGAGTTTTGTTATCATTTTAATGATTGGCATCAGGGATTGTGAATCAAGCTTTCTGAGCTAGGTAAGCTTATTGCTCTTAAAGCATCTTATGATATGGCAAATTAACAAAGACAACTCATATAGAAAACTTTCAGAATAGATTTTTTCAAAATGAATAAGTAACTTGAAAACCATTATTATTTAAGAAATAGAAATAGATAAGTCTTACTTACAGAATTCTGCTTCAAATGTAATTTTTTAAAAATTGTATTTTTTATAGTACTTAGGAACGCTGTATTTTAAATGGTTCTATCTGTTCCATCCTTTTGCTGCTAGAACCCAGCTCGCTCAGCTGTACTTGAACATCATTCATTCCCCTCAACTCCTGTCTCTCTTCTAGACAAGGTGACAAGCATTTCCTTAGGTGACAACTCAGTCTGAAGCTTTAGGCTTCACACTGCAGTTCCTGCTGAATATGCACAGGGCCTGTTCTGTCTTGTCTTTTCCTAGAGCATTTCTATGCTCTTCCTTTCAGCTGTGTTTCCCCAGTGAGTATTCCCGTCCATGTGCACAAACTATTTGAGTGTACTTTGTTCATTTTTTTCTATTAAGTTTTTTTAGTGTTAACCTCTCTGGAAAATTCTCTTTGGACAGTCATATCTGAAAAGGTTTTACACCCTGATAAATCTCTCCCCTGGCACAATAATCCAAATCAGACCAAATCAAACTGAATTAGAAAAAGACTAGGTGTAATGGATGCCAGCGATTCCGGGTGGCCTTGCAGTTCCTAGAGGGGAGACAGGAAGGACAACTGGAAAACCAAGAAAGGGAAAAGGAAGACCAAAAAGACCATGTGTTCATTCTTTGGGGGACAGTTTCAATAGACTGTGGGAGTAGTCTTGACCCTCTCTGGGGAGGGGTCACCAATTGGCGGACTTTCTCGGAGGTGGAGTCTGGACTGAGGCAACTCCCAGGGGAGGAGGCTTGAAACGAAGCTTCCATCAAACAATATCTGCTATGGTTGTATCAAATATAGCTTGTAAAAACGTAATTCCTGATGGAGGAAGGTCATTGGCTAATAAAGAAACTGCTTTGGCCCATTTGATAGGCCAGCCTTTAGGTGGGTGGAGTAAAAAGAACAGAATGCTGGGAGGAAGAGGAAGTGAGCTCAGATGCAAGGCAGCTCCTCTCAGAGCCAGACACGATGCATCCAGCCGCCAGGTCAGACATGCTGAATCTTTCCTGGTAAGACTAGTGCTACACAGATTATTAGAGATGGGTTGATTGGGATATGAGAATTAGCCAGTAAGGGCTAGAGCTAATGGGCCAAGCAGTGTTTAAAGAATACAGTTTGTGTGTCGTTATTTTGGAGCATAAGCTAGCCAGGCAGCCGGGAGCTGGGTGGTAGGAATGCAGCTGGCTGCTCCCACAACAAATTCCCGTGTTGGTTTTTAGGGGCTTCTGGGTAGCTTTTATTTTTCTGATGGTATACCGAAAATTTCTACATAAAATCCAATTCTGTTTCATCTTTAGCATCCCTGGATGCTAAATTGTGTCTTTGCCCCAAATCTCTTTCTCTTTTTTCCCCCTCTTCTTTTTGCCATTGCTATCAACATAACCTTCTTTGGCTCTCCATTATTTCCATTTCCCTACTGCTGAAGCAACAATTAAAGCACCATGCTTTCTCTTCTCTCTTTAACTCAGTTCATTAGAAAGAGTTACCTCAATGAGACAACCAAAATGTTTCTATTTCTCTCTGTTTTTGTAAATACAGTTGGGAAATTTAGGAGTCTAGAATTAAGATAAATTTAGCCATAAGATGTACAAAATAGAGGTCAAAATATTTTTGCTCCTGCTAGTGTTAATTGAAAGGCTTGGCTTAAGTGTTGAGTGAAAATTATTGTATTGAAAGTCTTGCCAAGTTTAGAATATGTCATACAACAGCTTGAATTTAGGCCTTGTCCTTGCTATCTATCTTAAATGTTTCTCTCATGCCTTACTTTAGTCACTAACTATAGATTGTGGGGAAGTGGGAGGAGAGAATATGCTCAACTATACCAAGCAACCTAGACCGTTGTTTTCTTTTTTCATTTTTGGGTTTTTTTTTTTTTTTTTGTGTGTGTGTGTGTTGTTGTTGTTGTTGGTAGTGGTGGTGGTGGTGGTTTTTGGTTTTTGTTTGTTTGTTTGTTTTCTGTTTTTTTTTTCTTTTTTGAGACAGGGTTTCTCTGTACTTTTGGAGCCTATCTTGGAACTAGCTCTTATAGACCAGGCTGACCCTGAGCATACAAGATCTGTCTGCCTCTACCTCCCAAGTGCTGGGACTGAAGGTGTGTGCTACCACTGTCTGGCTTAGACTGTCCTTTTCTACTAGGACAGAAATGAATATTTCTTAAATTGCATGACATTTCTAGCACCTTGAACAGTGCCTGTGTGTATTCATACCTGCTGTATATGTGTGTATACTGAATGTATCCAAACATAAATATATATGATGAATCAAAAAATACATAAAATTTTTCCCAGAATCTATTTGGTTATTTTTGTGCTTATATTTTTTGATTTACTAAAATATACATCTTACAGTATGAACTTTTTTTTTTTTTTACATTTACTTCCTTTAATTTAACCTGTGACCTAACTCTAAGGGACAAATTAGGTCCATTCGAAAGTAGCTCTGGTCTACACAATCAGATACCCATTCATTATTCCCTTTTTTATCCAAAAGTCAATTATTCCACCTTTGTTGATTATCTATAGTTCTATTTGGGAACTGGATTATGAAAATAGCTAAAAGACAACCCGTCTGTTGGTAAAATGTGAACTAATTGAGAAATTGGTCTATAAACAAATGCATTTAATATCTTGTTTGTTGTGAGAAAAGACTGCACATAATAAGACACGGTAGGAAACATGTTAAACTTGGGTCATTTAAATGAAAAAAAAGGAATAATAGTATTTTCTGTTTGAGCTTTGAACTTCATTATCAGTTTATTTAAATATATAAATGTATCCTATTTATTTTACATATGAGATTATATTGAATAACTGTATGTTAATCTTTAGAATTAAAATTTTAAATGTTACTCAAGTTGAATACTCTAATATTTTTGTTTGTAGTGTTTTTCTTTTTTCTTTTCCTTTGGTGTGTATATACTTGTACATGTTCATGTGTACCTGTGGAGGCTAACAGTTAACACCAAGTGTCTTCCTCAATTACTCTCTACCAACTGCCTTTTGTTTGAGTTTGGGTCTTATCACTTTAGCTAGACTGTCTAGCCAAGAAGGTCTAGAGTTCTTTCATGTGGATTCTGGGAATTCAACTCAGCTCTTCATACCAACTGAGTCATTTACCCAGCTATTATTGCCATTCTTATATTTAACTCCCTTACTTGCAATGAAATAAAAAGTAATGAACATTTCATTTTCAATTCTGTGTTCATGTGTACACACACATACATACTCAAACACACACACAAAGCACAACACGCACGTGGAGATCAGAGGACAAGTTGATTATCTCCTTCCACAATGTAGTTACTAGGTATTCAACTTTGGGAGGAAATACTTTTATTTGCTGAGTCATTGTGAGAGCATATATTTAAGTTTAGATTATAAAAGTATTCTTCTTTTCCTTCCTTTCTTCCTTCCTGTCTATCTTCTCCCCACACCTTTTTCTTTCTTTCTTTCTCTTTCTTCCTTCTTTCCTCCCTCCCTCTTTCTCTCCTTCCCTTCCTATTTTTCTTTCTTTTTCATTCATATTTATTTATTTTATTTATATGAGTGTTTTACCTGCGTGTATGTATGTGCACCGTGTGTGTATGTGTGTGTCTGTGTGTGTCTGTGTGTGTGTGTGTGTGTGTGTGCCTGGTGACCACTGTGATCAGAAGAAAGAATTAAAACCCAATGGAACTAAAGTTACAGACGTTGTGAGCCTCCATGCGAATCCTGGGCCCCAACTCAAGTCCTCTGCCAAAGCAACATGTGTGCATAATCCTTGATTAATTTCTCCAGTTACAACTAGAGAAGTATAGAAGATACAATGTTTTTTCTTAAGTATCTGTCAGAGTCATTGAGTCATTCAAAATATGAGATCCTAAGTTTCTAATGTACACAATAAAATAGGAAAACATGGAAGTAGTTAGACTTGTTACACGGAGTATCTCAGTGTAGTAAGATTTTCAATTCTTACATTTTTAATAACCCTTTGTTTACTCGCCTGTTTTGAAATAAAAGGTTTTCAAGCAACATGACTGTTGACAGTGAACTTGTGCTTGTCCTATGCTTTCCCAGCCCTGATGCAGAGAGCATTGCTGTTGTGCACTATTGACGCGCTCTGGTTGCTGCTGTGGTCATCTCCACGGGGCCCTGTAAGAAGTTAGCAACTCTGAAGCCAAAATAGATTAAGAGGGGTATTCTTTTGCCTGATGGGAAACTTTTCAGACCCCTTAGGACAGGAGGAGATAAGAGTCAGAGGTCTGTTTGATATTCCAAAGGATGAGATTAAGACTCTGTCAGCATTGATGGTGATGAGAATAGTCGCCTCTGTTCATTAGAATCCAGTGGCATACTGAAATATTTGATAAGTCATCACTCCTTCCAAGAACCTGTTCCTTGTTAAAACACTAGGTCCAGCCTGAGCAGTCCCTGCCTTGTTTTTATCTCAAGTGAGGCAGCTGCAAAATTCTCTAGATCGGGAATTTCATTAAATCAATGAAGTTAGAGTGACGGTTAGTTATAAACCACAGGGACCATCAGTCATCTTCCTTTTTATTTTTTTTAAACCATGTCTAGCCATCATTTTATATTTGCTCTTGGTAGCTGGCCTTATAAATCTTAATTAAAGGCTTTCTCAGACACTGAATTTAAGCTATCACCCATTATAGCTTCGTTAAGATGTTCATGTCCATTAAAACCTTCTCAAAATGCAGCATCTATTGCCAGTGCAGCTCATGTGCTATGCATCTCTATAAGCATCGTTAATGCAGGGAAGGTGAATCTTTTCTGGCAGCACGGCTCCCTCTGACAGTTGCTGCTCAGCAGCAGCACTTGGCTTTCATTTCTACACAGCTTTGGTTATGTTTGCTAAAATTTCAAAACCGTGGTTGGCTAACTCGTTCCAAATCATTAAGCCAGCACATATCCTTTCTTTTGTTTTCCTCAGACTATTATTATTTTTGGAAATAGCCTAAAATAATATAAACCTGTTGGCATGGTTTCAGATTTGAGAAACGATACACACCAAATTCATAACCAAAAGTTGGCGTTGATTCTAAATTGCATTGCTAACATTGCATTGCAGAAACATATGCAATATAATACTAGTATATCTGCCTTGAATGATTCTTTCAGCATTTACTTTCTCTAACTTAATTGACTAGGAAATTAACTAGAGTTAGTGAGGGATTTAGATGAAGATCTAAGTGTGACTAAAGGGGAAGTTTAAAATTAGGGAGCTAAAGACCATATGAATTATAACATTTAGAATTTTTTGCAGCATCAAATATTATGGCTGAAGTGACACCATAAGAACTATTGTGGGAGTTCCACAGTCCCTGAGAAATCAAAGAATCAAAGGGTACTCAAATGTAAACCAGGGTCAAGCTGTAGCACTCAGCAATTTCAACACATTTAACGGTTCACAGTTGCTTTCTGGCAGGCCGCAATAAGGGTTAAAACACAGCTTATGACACACTGTCTTGCTCAGCCTGTTCATTTTCAGAGGCACTGGAAGAAACAGTACACAATCTGAGAACAAGTTATAATAATATGAGTGTGTTTTATCCAATTCTAATCCCCTAATTATTCACGAAGCTTTTTCAACTAAAACCTTTTAGATCCTCTTATATACCATATGTCTCTAAGAACACTGCTAGCGTTCCTGCAGATTCCATGGGTTGATGGTGTCAGTGCCTATCTTTACACTTTTTTTTTTCTCTTCTTAGTCAGAAGCCCTTCCTGGACAAGACTTTTGCATACACTTGCTTGCTTCCATCTTTGGCTCCTGGCACAGGGATAAAGTTAGTGGAGGAATTTTGAAGTGCAATTAATTATCTTGGTCTAAATGTTTCTGAAGATACATTTTGGAAACAAGCTGGTAACTGAGATGACTGTTTCCTCTCCATACTCTGTAAAAAGACTGTACTCTTAAGACTAAGATATGCATGACCTAATTCAATATTTCGTTGGCAGTGTTTGTAAGAGAAAAAAACCACTAAGGTCTGCAATGGTGTTATCTATGTAGCAAATATCTATATTATTTCTTTTAAATTTTAGAGAAATTATCACAATAGAATACAATAGAATAAGAGGGTTTTTTTTTAAAGGAATCTACATATTAGGTGAGAAGTCCTAATGGAAAATGTAATCCTGTGAAAAATTTTATATTATTTTTATGTCATGGATCTCTCCCAGGTGTCATGGATCTCTCTCAGGGGAGATGGCTCAGCAGATAAGAACACTATTGTTGCTCCTGGAGAGGACCCGGGTTTGTTTTCTCAGAGCCCACACAGTGACTAACAACCATTCAGTTTCGGGAGATACTGGATTCTCCTCTGAACTCTGTGTACAGCAGGCATGGACATGTATAATAACATATGTACAGACATAGTACTCATATACAAAGATAAATACATCTAAAATAATTGCACCACATAATCCGTTGATTGCTCATCATTTAAATCTCTGAATAGAGCAGTGAATAAAAGTCCTAGAAAACAACAAAAAGTACAATAGATTTTGCTAATTTATTTTTTAGGAAAAGTATAATGCTGATAAAGCTGATAAAAAGAATCCTGTAAGAGGTTAAAAGAAGCTTCATTCAGAAGATGACAGGTTTTCTGGGAGACGTCTTAGGCAGTGGGGGACTATATAACAAAGGAGTTGTTCGAAAAACATCAGCCTTGAGATCACTGTGGTTGGAGCTATATGACAGAAGAGTGAGTGCAGACTGTTTCTGAAACCTTGTATAGGACTGCGGAAGACATTTCACTAATATTGTGTCTCTCTATTCCAAACAATGTTAGAAAGGCCTAAAGGAATTTGAAACTCGGGTTACACAGAATGAGTAAATTTGAAATAGAACTTAAAAGAGCTAAATATTGTTGCTTATTGACCAAATAATCCAAGACTATTATGAGCAGAGAAATTTTTACATTCATATTTTGGTTCTTTGGCATTCTTTCAAGTGAGGTTTATTGAAGTTTATTATAAAGTTTCTTTCGCATTACTGTCTAAAACTGATTAAATTTAATATCATATAAATTTTAAAAATATCATAAATATCATATTTCATGTAGAACTTTGATGCAATAGAGAATGAAAGACTTCTCTACAAGACATGCTTTTATGATTGCTGTGATATTTTAATAAGCATGACATAGATTAAAATGCAGAAAATATTAAGTAGTGCAAGGCTAGATAGATGTCTGAGGTAGGTGAACTTTATAATGTCAGCATAAAACATTTTCTTTCCTCGATGGTTGCATAGATTTGGCTCAGACAGTTCTCCCAGGACTGATTTCTAATTATTTGATACACAAAACTGAAAAGCCTTGGCAACCATCAAACCAAATGTTTTTTTTTTCTCTGTTGCATCACAGAACCTTGGAATAACAGGAGTCTGTATTCTCTGGAGTTTGTGACTATAAATGGGTTTATTTACTTCTTTGTGCTACATTTTCCTCCTTTCACAAATGGGAATAGTTTATCTCAGAGTTATTCAATAAGCTAGTGTAAATGGAAATACTAACACCAGTAAGCATGCCATATATTTCAGTTTTATGCTATGACCTTGAATATCTTTATTCTTCTCACCTTCCATATTTTCTGTGATCATTGTGATGTTTATATCTCAAATAAACTAGAGTTTTCCTCCCCAACATAGATCAGAAACTTAATTCCCAACTAAAGATTATTGATGGTTTTATCAGTTTTAAATAATCGCAATGATTAAAATGTTCATGATGTTGTCCATCTTACTTTTAGAAAATCAAGGCATTACATACACAGTGTTTTAATTCAGTGCATCTTCTGGAATCAATAGGAAAACATTAATCACCATTTAGCCATTATAGCCTCACCAGCTTCAAAGACTTTACAGAGGCTTCTAACAACATCTTCTACTCCTTCTTCCAAAACTAATCTTTGTTTAACATGGTTTCATTTGTTTCCATGTTCTTACTGATTCACCTTTGAATGAGTTCCAGCTTACTTCATTCTTGCAGTGTATGGCTTAGATATGGTTTGATATAGAGGAATACTAGAATGGAATTATTATTCCCCTTGATCTGGACCAAATATTCTATTAATGCAGCCAAGAATTACATTAGCTTTTTTGGCAATCACAGTTCAGTACTGATTTATATCAAGCTCCCTGTCAATTAATCCTTTGGGACTTTTTTATTTATGCTCTTTCTAAGGCAATGCCTCTGACATAGATATTAGTTTAGTTGCAGTTTGGAATAAAGAAAAGGATTTTCCATCTGTTGGGATTGTGCTGGGTACTGATTGCAACATCTTTTAGAAAATAATAATTTCAAAGTGGACCTCAAACAAACTAGTAAAGTCTTCTGCAGAAACAATTTTGTTGTAGGTTTCTTTTGCTGGGATAAAGATCATGACCAAAAGTAACTTGGGCAGTACATACTCCCCAATAACTGTCCATCACTGAGGGAAGCCAGGGAAAAAGCTCAAGCAAAGCAAGAGCTTGAAAGGAAGAACTGAAGCAGAAGCCATGTAGAAACACTATTGATTGACTTGCTCCCCATGGCTCTCTCAATTTACTTTCTTGTACAACTTTGGACCGTCTCTTTAGTTGGCTGGGTCATGATCCTTTTCTCAGCAGTAGAAACCTAACTAACACAAATAGTTCTTGTAAAAAATGTTAACTTGTTTGTGATCCACTTTAGAGTTATCAATTTCTAAAACAAAACAAAACAAAAAAACAAAAAAAAACTTGAACTTGAGTTCCACTTTAGAGATATAAATTTCTAAAAAGAAATGCAATAAATATTCAAGACAATCATAACAGATGGAATGGTAAGCTTGCAAGATTGCTGTGGGAGCTCCTTCTGCTTCTTCAGCCAATAGCTTATAAGATACCAGCCCACTTGGGCTTAGTCTCTTATACTGTAGATGCAGTTGTAAAGCCTGTACTTGCTTTCTTGCTTCGGGCTCTCACTTACAGCTGCTAGACTCTGTTCCTCTTCCCCGTTCTTACAGAGCATTGTGATTGAGGACAGCAATCTGTTAGTTTCCCCCTAAGTAAATAAACCTTTATTATACACAATTCTGAACTAGTGTGGGATTATTTTGTATCTTCTGCCATCACAAGATGAATCATCATCAAGAAAATGCCCTAGAGACTTGTCCACTAACAATCTAATTGGAAATGTTTCTAAACTGATGTTCCTCTTTCCAGATAACTCTAGCTTGTACCAAGTTGACAAACAACAACAACAATAACAATAATAAAAACCAAAACACCCATAAAAAACTCAAAACAGGACACTATTATTTTATAGGTTACTTCCTAAAACATCTCAAGAAAATTTTAGTAGCAAACCAAACTAGATTTCCAGCCTTTCCTCTGTCTCCTTCCACTGGAATCCATTCATTCAGCTAATAGATTTGATTCCAACTATGTGACACCCAAACACATACATTTATTTGTCCTTAAGAAGCTTGAAGTTTTGCAGAAGAAAGATAAAAAAGAAATATCTGTTCTCCAATTCTCAACTAAATACAGAGAGCAAAGATGCTGTAACGTAAGACTGTGTATTGGAGTTGGGGCGATGACTCAGCAAATAAAGTGTTTGCCACACATACCTGTAACCTGAACTCTAGGGTTTGGGTCAAATTTTGGAAGCCTATTGGTAAGCTAACTGAGTCAAATGGATGTCTTTTAGGTTCACTGAGAGACCTTGTCTCAGAAAATGAAATGTGGGGTGCAATCAAAGCAAGACACTTAGTCTACCTTTGGCCTATACACACACTCACAGGCAGAGATATGCATGTGCACCTACAGAAGCATGTGTACCCACTTCCACTAACAAGTGTGTAGACCACAAAACATCACTCCACATTTATTGGAAACAAAGGTAGATAGATGGTCCCTGAGAAATGACACCTGAGGTTGACCTCTGGTCTCTACATTCATATGTGATATGCACTTACACACACATGAACACACACACCCATGCCTACAATCATATGGTTCATATATCAGAATTCTTAAGAAATATAGAAATGGAGGATATGAGCCTTTAAGTAATTAAGAGATTTTCTGTGAGGTGTTGATTCCTGCCATTTACAAGACTGACAAGTCCCAAGATCTGTAACATAAGTTGGCAAGAGAGAAGGCACGTAAAAATAAGCTCCAGTGTGAAGGATGATAGGCTTAAGACCCACTGAGAGCCAGTGCTTCACTGTGAATACAAAGTCAACAGGGAAGCGTGACCTCATTATGAAGGCAGTCAGACAGGAGGAATTCTCTTGCACCCTGGAATCTGTGGTGGTTGATTTTGATTGTCAACTTGACTGGATTGAGAAGTGGCTGAGAAATTGAAGCACATCTCTTGGTGCCTGCGGGTGTCTTCAGAGGAGATTAGCCAACCAAGGGAAGGTCAACCATATTCGCAGGCTAGATCTGGTTGGATGAGAGCAAAAGAGAGAAAGTCAGCAAATGTGACCACAGGCATTTTACTTCATTGACATTGAGTATCTAGATACATGGTCAGAAATATTTTGTGAAAGTGTTTGGGGGTGACATTAGTATTTTAGTGGGTAAACTGCAAAAATCAGTTTCCTCTCTTTCTTAAATGATAGCCTTATCCACTCTGTTAAAGACCTGCATAGAACCAAAGGAATTACCATTCTACAGAAATGGTAATAATCTGGTATGCTGGCACAAACCTTTAAAATCAACACTTGTGAGGCTGAGGCAGGTGGATCTCTGGGAGTTCAAGGACAGCCTAATCTATGTAGTGAGTTCCAGGACAGCCAGGGCTGTATAGAGAGAGACTGTTTCACAAAATATGATAGTGGTTGTTTCTTTTTTTTAATTTATTAATTTATTTAATTATTAAAGATTTCTGCCTCTTCCCTGCCACCACCTCCCATTACCCCCCTCCCCCAATCAAGTCTTCCTCCCTCCTCAGCCCAAAGAGCAAGCAAGTTTCCCTGCCCTGTGGAAGGTCCAAGGACCACCCACCTCCATCCAGGTCTATTAAGGTGAGCATCCAAACTACCTAGGCTCCCACAAAGCCATTACGTGCAATAGGAACAAGAACCCATTGCCAAGGTCATGAAGCATCTTTTACCGAATGCCTCTTCAGTATTAGGAAATTAACACTGACATGCCATGGAGAGTTTGGGCACTCTTGGGAGATAGAGTCCATTTGCTATTTAGTTTTGGGAAACATCTAAATTCATGTAGTGCTTGATAGGATGACAGTGACTTCTCTGCTAAAGCCTATTTCAAGGCTCTGTGAAAATTTGTTCTCTACCACACATACAAGAGAATCAGCAATAGACACCTTGCTGCCACCTGGATAATCCTATCATGATGAAATACTTCTGAAGGTTCTTTCAATATTTTTGGCAGTGTCTCCTCTTAAAAAATATTGCAAGATTTGGGAGGCTTTAAAAAAGCCTGGAAATAGCTTCTTTTTATAAACCTCCACTTTAAACGCACAGCAGGTAGCACTCACTTTACATATAGTGAGCTCAATAATTAGCTATCATTTCAAGGTAAGACTGACTCATAATACTGTCAAATAATCTCTATCAGTGAAAATGGTATTTATCTCCTTTACTTGTTACGCCAACTCATGTCAACCCTAGCATCGGCTTTCAGTTGTGTTAAATGTTGTTTAAATGTGAGAGATCTAAAATAAAATTGAAGCATGCTGCTTTTGGTAATAAATCAAATATGAATTTAATACTTGATTCAGAGGCAGCATACTTATAGTGCTTCAAAGTGAAAATGACAGGTGTCACATTTACGACAGTGGTGAGGGTTTAATTGGGATTCTGGTTATCTCTAAAGGTCAATATCCAATGACTTTTTATCCAGAAATTTGAGAAAGGATTTGAGCTGCACTAATGAATGATGAAAATTTTTAAATAAAATTACTTTCTGTATGGTGAAAACAGATATTACCTAATCCTGGATTGCATATTTTGTTTTCCATTTTGTAAGAAGAAAAATTCAAATATACTAAGTATAAAAGAAAAACACAATCTCCTATGTTTATATTAAAGCATATTAATATTTTGTAGTATTTACCCCTTAAATTTTTTAAAATTGTAATATTAAACTTATATTGGCTTTAGTTTTCACAAATTATTTAAATTAGGTAGAAGCAAAAAAATTTACTTTTCTTGAATCCAGTACTATATGTGTAAAACATTTAGGGGCAGAAAAACTGTTTGTGTTTTGAAAGAGAAAATAATTCCATAACATTAAATGCTCTAACAAAATGAAAAACCTGGTTCTATGCTTTTTATTTTTGTTTTCTAGATGATTGTCATAGTCATTGGCCTATACATTTATATTCTTCCCAAATAGATGAATTTTATCAGGGTTGCAAAAAGCAGAAGCTGTCTATGCTTCTGTGGTATTTTGGAAAAGAATGACCCCTATGGGCTTATATGTTTAAATACTTTCTCAGCTGGTGGAACTGTTTGGAAGGGATTAGAAAGGGTGACCTTGTTGGAGGATGTGTGTCAGTACTTGGGCTTTGAGGTTTCTAAAGGCCAATATCATTCCCAGTTATCTCTGTCTTTGCCCTTGGCTTTGTGGATCAAGATGTGTGCTCTCAGGAACTACTCAAGTATGCCATCCCTGACTGCCTGATGCCATTGACTCTGACCCTCTGGAATCATGAGTGTCAAATTCAATATCTTCTTTTATAAGTAGCTTTTATAATGATATTTTGTCACAGCAATAGAGGCTCAGGGCAGCTTCTGTTTAAGGAAAACTTATGGCAAAGGTACTGTAGCTCTATTCTATGCAAGAAAAGTAAGTGAAGTCTGGTTCTGGAGAGAACTGACTTCTGGTAGGATGTAATACAGTGTCATTAGAGCCATGTAAACAGTGTAAAAATTCTAGGTCTGACTTTCAGTAGTGGCATGCCTAAGGATCAGCTTCAATATTCTGAAATGTCAGATATCTCTCTATCTTTAATATCAGCATGTAGCAAAGTCTGCATTACAGGATTGTGAGGAATATCTCAGTGACTAAAAGCGTTATACTGTAGCAGCATCTGATTATCACTCACTCTAACTGTATTGTGGAGCTACAGTCGTAGTATCTGGAATAATTTCTAATGGTGTAAAAACCTTTCTGCTCACGGCTATTGATATGTCTATGATCAATGTCTTTGTCCAAGTACTGAAAAAAATATCATGAAGATTGTACATAGAGCATTAGAAATTGGACAATCAAACATTCTTAAGGATAGATATTCAGCAATAAGCAGTCTGCTACATGCTAACTATATCATCACAAGCTGCTGTCTCCAACGTTATACAAGAGTGTCAGTCATCCAAAGAAACAGAAAGTAATTATATATAATATGAAATATACATAATATATAATTACTTTTACATTTTAATACAGAGAGATTTGTTATGCTTTTGTATATTATTTGGTAATAACTCATATTGATTCACAGGAGAGAAAGCAGCAGAATTTACAATAAAAGTTCTCAGTAGGCTAGCATAGACTAAACTAAAATGGTATATAAGAAAATTGAGTTGAGTCTCTTTTTGTTATGTGTCAATACCATAAAAAGTGATGGAAATATTTTTTATAGTTTAGGCTAATTCAGGTCTTGATAAAGGAACAGGAAAGCTATTGTGTATTCAGAAGATTCAGGCTATGCATGAAATTTTGTTTATTTTTATCTTGATCACATAACTTATGAAGACAGTTAACAGGCTTTTTGGAGACATTTCCATTTTGGATCACAAGCTGTTTCGTTTTGTGGGGCTATTCTGTGTGTTAGTATGTGCTCAGCTTCATCCCTGGCATCAAACCACTAGATGCCAAAAGAATTTCCACCTCCTGAGCCAGAAGAAGAAAGTAAAATTGTCTCCAGATGGTGCCAGGTATTCTCTGGAAGATAATATTGTTCCTGGTAGAGAACCACTGTGCTAAAGGATCCTGAAGGAGAAGCAAAAGCTTGAGAGTAATGTTGACAATGGATGATGAGGTCCAGCCTTCTTCATTTCTAAGGATTTTACCCACTCAGTTTTATTTTGGTTCATATTGCTCAGTCTTTTAAAGTCTTTGTGTTACATGCATCTTCGTGTACTCAGATTTTTTTCTGCTTTGACTATGTAAAATAGCTTAATACATTGTAGATTCTTGACTCCTAACAAAGGAAAACAAAATTAATGAAAAAATGGTTTGATATGGGTAGTGACTAAAAACAGCATTTTCAATTGCTTGTCCAGGAGCTACCAAAGGATCATTATTTTGGATTTTTCTATGGAAGTGAAGCTTTAGCAGGATGCTTTAGCAGAGGGTGGAACTAATAGCCGGACATAAAAATTGTGGAAACATAGATGTCCCTTTATTTTCAAGTCAGAATTTTATATATTTTCCTCAGCACCAAGTATTTTTAAGTCACCTTAATTGCTAGCCCTGACATGAATATTTGCGTAACAGAGATTTAACAATACTGTTTCAGTTTTGAGATTATATTATACAAATTTTTTAGATATAAAAGTTGTCTGTTGTTTGGGTTTCTGTCCTGCTTGGTTTCTGTCTTTTCACCAGGTCCCACAGCCATTTAGCCCCAAAGAAATCACACAGAGGTTTATATTAATGATAAACTGATTGGCCCATTAGCTCAGGCTTCTTATTAGCTCTTATAACTTATACTAACCCATTATTATTATCTATATTAGCCACATGGCTCAGTAAATTTTTCAGCAGGGCAATCACATCTTCCTTCTGTGGTTGGGACAGGACTGGGGAGGAATGGGCTTCCTCCTTCCCTGAATTCTCCTGTTCTCATTGACCTGCTTCTACTTCCTGTCTGGTTGTCCCATCTATACGTCCTGCCTGGCTACTGGACAATCAGCGTTCATTTAAAACATAATTGACAGAATATAGACAATTGTCCCCCACTATTGATCCAATACAGATTTTCTCTTTTCAAAGAATCTAAACTTATACCAACATTGATTAAATAACTAAAAATAAAACATTGAAATAGAAGCATAGGAAAGAAAAAAGAAAATGGAAAGATAAAAGAATAGTGTTTGCATGATATTTAATAACTTTTCAAATGAGTAATATTTATAATAGGAAAATATGAACGCATAGTTGTTATGTTATGCTCTATATGTACAGCCATTTAATATGAATGAAAATACTCTTTTACATTTAAATATTAACATTCAATACAAAGATTCAAGCCTCATTTTATTTTGAGGGTCACATGTGGATCAGGATGGCACTGAAATTCCTACGTAGCTAAATTATCCTAAACTCCTGATGCTTCTGCATCTATCTGCCAAAATACTGGCACTATGGGCATGAGACATAGCATCCAGTTTATTCAGTGTTGGGGATCTTCAGGGTTTTGTTCATCTTAGCCAAGTATTCTTCCAATTGAATCACAACCCTAGCCCCTAAATTTTATTTTTAAATGAAGAAAACAGTATATCTCCACCAATGATATATATATCCACTGAATATTAAAATTTCAATATTAAAATATATATATACATATAATATTTTCAGTACTATTATTTCTTTAAAATTACATTAATTTTATTCATGGTTAAATATTCTCCATATATATCTTACATGTCTTTAAATTCTCAAGCCAAAATTTAGGCATGAGACTCCCATGTGGGGAATTACACAGTACAGTTTCTATTTCCTTTATCTGGCAAAGGTTCCCATTTCCTGGTCAGTCTAAGCACAAAATTAAAAATACCTCCAACAACAAATGGATTGCTTTCCAAAATGTCCTCAAAAAACAGCACATTACGTAGGATTTATGAAATTATTCAAAATCTATATTCAATGTTGGTTTTGAAATTTATTAACCTTCTCTTCTATCACAAGTTAGAGCTCAGCACTAAGATTGTTGCTTTGCCAGCAAAGAGCTGCAATTGGGGCCAGGAGAGAGTGATGTCATGCATGTGTGTGCATGCATGTGTGCATGTGTTTGCATGCATGCGTGTGTGTGCATGTGTGCGTGTTTGCGTGTGGGGCGGCATATGTGTGGGCATGTGTGTGTGTGTATGTGTGTGTGCATATTCCTTGGAACAAATACTGGGGAAACCGTGATTACCACTGGAAGGAAGTATGAACAGGGCTAACGCTAACATGCATTATCTAGGAAGTAGTGTGTTAATGAGTGCTATTTCCTTATTCAGTTAGGCCTAGGACAAAAGCGTTCAACTCATGCAGCAAGGATAGGGTTACAAATGATGAAGAGGCTGGAAAGGCTCTGAGAGGCTAGACTACATTACTGATGCAATTTGATTGCGAGCAAATTACCTTAATACGACTATCAGTTGTCATTTATTTCAAATCATTATAGCCTCTTCATTCCTGATGTTACATTTGAATAAAACATATTCATTCACGTCACATTCTTTCCATATGGAGCTATTATAGTGGAGGATTGTATTGAAATCTCCAGTGTTTATCCAAAAATAAATGAAGATTAAAATTTAAACATTAATGTAAGGATCTTGTGCCTAATTATCTTGAGAAGTTAGAGAACACCTGAGGTTATTTACTTGGGGACTGGCAGATCTATAAGAGGCATTTAAAAGAATACATCTCCTGTATCTGTCTCAATACCATTACCAGACTTAATAAATAAAAAAATATAGGGTACCCAGGTAAATGCAAATTACTGACACATGGTATTATTTTAGAGTCAATATATTTTAAATTATATAAAAATATGAATTATTGTTGAACATAGGAGGATTAATCCTGAAGCTAATGAAGATATAGTTTTCATGGACAGGTTTTAAACAATGATCTAATGCTGTATTTCAAAGTCCTTTCTTTAAAACACATCTTCCTAGTCATAAAAACCTTATACTCCACCAAACCTTAGTGTTTCCCTGCAGGGCTGGTGATGTGAGAAGGCAGAGGGGGTAGCATGAAGGAAGAAGTAAATAGATCAGGCTGGAAGAGATTGTTGATGCTCTTGTCACATGTGGAAATTATTTTCCCAGAGATAATTAAATAATCACTGGGCCTTGAGGCTTTTTTTTTTTTTTCGTAGCTGAAACTTCACTATCATTATAGGCAAGAAACAGAGAAATCAGTTTTCCACTGTTCTGACATAGCCCCGGAGTGATTCATACAAATACCCAGAAAGAGTCAGTAAAACATCTTTACCCTTGGATATAATCAGCCAATTAAGACTCAACATGTCCTTTTCCATTCACCAAACAAGTTTAACTCTTCAGCTGTGGTTGCTCAGGGCCTGAAGGAAGCTATAAAATAAAAATGAGGCTGGCAAAGGGGAGTGGCCCCATGCAAAGCCTGACTGGCTGGTTTCTGAGCCTCATGTCTTGGAAGGAAACGGAAACAAATGTTTTCTGCTCTGCTTGATAGAATTGCCCAGCCTATTATAATAAGCCACAGAAAGAAATAACTTCCCAAGCATTTGTCAAAGACCCCCATGGGAAAGATAATCCTCTTTTTAGTCACCACAGGTCTTACTTGGTTCTTGGAGTTGCAGTTTGGTGGTTGAAGTGTTATTGATTGGGTTCTCAGTTCAAATATGTTTTGCCTTTACTGAGCGCTTTATCATGACATCCCATTCAGTTGCCTGGTGAGCATTAAGTGTTCCCTGAAAGAATGCACTGAACACTTCCTTCGAGGAATTAATCCTGCAGGTGTTTGTTGTGTGTCTGCTGAATGGGGCCGCTCCAGATTTTTATTAACTGTGAGTTAATCTCTTGAGAAAATTTGTGCCAGTCATTTTGTTTAAAAATGAACAGTTCTGCAAACTGGAACTTGCCCTGTAGTGTACAAAACACTGTACCGAATAATGTTTCTCAAATTTTAACTCTTTTGTTATCCTGTTGACATGGTTTTCTCTAACATAATGTGAAGTATTTACCACCGCTCCATTGACTTTGGACTTGACCGTGAATTTGGCACTAGAATGACACTGTGGATTATCGGACAGAAAAACCAAATACAGGTGTGTGCTTCAGCTAGTCGTCCAGTAAGAGCATGCATGGTTCACCATGTAAAAGATGGACCTGAAAGATTCTTCTCATATGGGAATGGTGGGGATACACAGAAAAGAAAGTTATGAATCATTTGTTTAGAAATCAATGACATTTAATTCTGCATTTCTTATGTCATTATGGCGATAGTAATACAAGGAGTAAACAGCTAGGCAAATGAACAAATCCAACAAAGGCATGATAAAATAATACAACATTAGTTTTTAGGAGTAAAACATCCTACCTCTGATATGGAGAAGTATGAAGAAGAAGCAAAATTTAAGTGAGGCCTTGAACAATTCTAAAAGGCCGAAACATCAGTGGGGTTCATGCATGTTTCGAGTATTCTGGCTTGTTTATAAGGACTTCAGGATTGGCTCATCTTTCAAAAGCTTTTGTTGCAATTAGAAACTGGGCATGGTGTGGCTTTCTAGAAAACTTTGAAATGCATTTCCTTAAACACCTAATGCCATCTCAGCCTCTTTGAGCTTTCTCATTCACGAGTGAGGACAGGCGAGAAGTTCTGCCATCAGTGAGGATTGCATCCATGTGGCAGCCAGCCATCCAACTGGGCATTCAAAAGCTTTCAGGACTGATTGCTACTTCATCCGAAGAACTATTTGGACTTTTAAATTTATTCATTACGTGACTCGGGGTCATGACTCTTACATCCTGTACCTATTCTTTTCAACCTGAAGAGGAACGTGTTGACACAGTCTTGTCATTATTCTGTCCCTTATGCTGCTCTTTGTATGACCGGAACCTAGGGTCGTGGGATTCCTGGTGTATACGGTAGTGTGCTGGAATCAAGGAGCAGATGAGAGGTTAAAGAACATGCACAGATCACATGGCCACTATGAGTGTGATTGGACTCAGATTTTGACTTCTGTCGCCTTTGTACCTGATCTTTAATAAAAATCAAAACTTATCCAAAATGCTTATGAAACATTTATAGAAACCACTCTAAGGTATATAGGATGTTTTTTAGCTCATTCATTTATACATAATACTTTTAGAATTTAAGTTTATTAAATAAACTTTAATTTTGTAGGAGAAGCTCGAGAAAGTTGTAGGATAGTTTAAGCCTTTGCGGTTTTGTTTCTAAGACACCATCCTACATAAACTCCATTTTGTTTCTGAAATAATTGAAACTTTCCTAGAGTTTGATAAATTTCAACATATTTTTTACCATCAAACAAGAAAAGAAATTACCCAACAGTTGACATGCTGAATCACTTTGTTCCTGTGGTCTTCAGTCTGCTTTCATTATTAGCTTGTAGGTGCAATATAGGAGTTTCAGTCATTACGTTCAATAAGGTTTAAACCTTCTTTGACTCAGAGATAGTATCTCTCCCTATGCAGGCTACTGTGTGCATTATCTGTTAAAGTGTTCCTGGCAGGGGCCTTAAAATTGGAATTTGGAGTCTGGGAGCAGGGGTCCTTTGTAGATAGTATTGGATTTGAAATTAACTTTTCCCTATAATTCAAAAGGCCTTGAGTCTTAGACCTTGATTTGGTATTTATTGACCTCCCTCAAAGTACTATGCATTCAAGAGGCAAGACAAATCCATTTCAGGGGTTAATTTTTTACTTGATTTAATTTTCCTTTATGTTGGTTGAAGTACTAGTGATATTTCAGGTGTATTCACAAATACATTTCACACGCGGCATGGTCAAGGAACAAAAGGAGAAAAATAAACCACTTGGTCTCCTGCACAGAAATTGAATATTTTGTAGATGCAATATTTCTATATTAATTCTATATTTTCTATTGCTCACCCTATTCTTTATACTGTGAAACCTATAGAGACCAGCTGTTTTTGTTTTTCATTTCATTGTAGAAGGCTTGGAACAATAGCTGAGAGGGCATAGCCTTTCTCCTTACGCTGTGACAGTAACTTCTCTTTTTGTAAACATTGTTACTTTTACTTCAAGTGTATGAGGATTTGCCTGAATGTATATATGTAAATCACATCATACGAATGCTTGATACCCTGGAAGACCAAAGAGCAGGCCAGATCCCTGGAATTGTATTTATGAATGGAGTAAGCTACCATGTAGGTGCTGTGAACCAAATCCTGGTCTTGGCAAGAGTGCGTAAGTGATTTTAACTTATGAGACATCTCTCCAGGCCCACTGTTCTTATTGCTATAACTGACCACCTGACAACAAGCAATTTGAGAGAGGAGTGGCTTATTCAAGCCGGTGGTTTGAGACTGCAGTTCCTCACGGCAGAAAAGGTATGACTGTGGCCATTTTGGCATGAGCATGCTGTTGCAGCTTACCCACAGCAGGTCAGGAAGCAGATAAGTCAGGAAGTACAGCAAAGGCAGAGTCCAAACCCTAGGTTCTCCCCAATGAGCAACCAATTTCCTTTGGATAACTTAACATTCTAAAAGTTGCTCTGTTTTCTTTGAAAGGTGTTGAATACTTGGGGCCAAGTATTCAACAACACGGCTTTTGGAGGATATTTTACACTTTATCATAGAATTCAACCCCTTGCGAAATCATGGGCTAATGGCCATTTTATAATGCAAAAAATATTCTAATGTCAAAGTTCCTCATAATTTTGAACAGCTTTAGTTTATTTAGTGCAGTGTTTTCTGAGACTCATGACAAACTCTAAGCTGTGAGCCTCTATAAAATCAAAAAGTATACTACACACAATAGTGTCCCCTGGTTTAGGGTTAATGTTTCCATTTCAAAATGGAGGCATGGTGGCATAGCAAGCACCAAAGCAAAATCAAAGCCCTGAAGTGTGGGCCAACAAACTCCGGAATGTCGTGTTTGGCATCAAGAACTTCGACTGAGTGGTCTGCTTTGAATGGGCTTGCAGAGCGCCACTTCTCTGGCTTTTACTCTGGGAGCACATGGGAGCTCTTCATTTCTGTGTGGGGACTATCCATGGTGCCTTCAGCTTCCTCTGAGAATGTCCCATGTGTTTGGAATATTCAGAATTCTGGACTCTCAACTACAGCTTAGGTTTGACCTTCACAGCCCAAGAAGCTCCACAGATGAGACAAACATGTTCATTTACTGACTTTAGCTACTTTTTACAACCTTCAAACACACCTCCAAAGCTTTTACCATATCCTTTTACTAGTGATCAGTGCAAAACGTCAAGTTTATCCTTAAGTGGGCTAGTCTCCTAATTATAGATACTTTGTCCATGGCTTTATACTCACTCAGGTTTTCTTTAACATACTACACATTTTTCCATATTTTTAGATTTTCTCACTGTAAAACTAAGAGCAATGATCACTAACCTGCTACAGCTTGGATGCTACCCTGCCTTGAAATTCCCTCTGCCCAATAACTTTTGAATTCAGCCTCACTAAAATTTTCATGACGCGGCGCAAGATTCCAAATTTCTTGTCAGAATGAAATACAAATGGCTTCTAGCTTAGCTCCTTTGGAATCAGTTTTACTTTTGAAACCTCAGGAGCCCCATCTATACTGTTTAACTTTCTATCAGCATTCTGGTTTGCTGAATGATCATGAGAATGGCTCATTTAATCCTCTTTATTACATTCTAGAACTTCTCTTACTCACAGTTACAGATTTTTCTGCATTTCTACAGCAAACTAATTACACAAGCCTAGGATCTATATGGTCAGGTTCCTAGTGGGCCAAGAAGCAGAGATGGGACAGGAACTAGGTTTAAGCAATCACCCCCAAAGTCTGCCCTATCAATACCTACTTTCTCTAGATATTCTCCACACCCAAAGAGATTCAACAATCTCCCCCAAACAGGGCCACCAAATAGAGAAAAAGCATTGAAATATAGAAGCTTTTTTTTAAGTTCTTAAAATATTTGTTTTTATTTCATGTGTGGATGTTTTGCTGGAATGTACGTCTGGTGCCACTGGAGGCCAGAAGAGGGTGTCGGATCCTCTTGGACTGGAGTTATAGACAGTTATGAGCCACCATGTGGGTTTTTGAAATGGAAAACAGGTCTTCTGGAAAAGCATCTTTTGATCTTAAATACTAAGCCATTAATATAGAAGCTTTTGTAAAACATTTTTAGCTATTCTATAATTGCTAATGTAGTCAATTTTACTTGGCAAAACTTGTCCAAGTCTATTTGGAAAATGAATCTTTTTCTGTTCAGAAAAATAATAAAATTAATTTTGCTGTCCAAAATTTGTTACTTTATTACTGAATCTCAATAATTTATCTCAGAACAGTTCATGGAGGGATTAATTAATTGATAGTAGTATTGTTTTAAATATTTTTCTCTTTATAGACAGTTATAGCCATTTATTAGTAGGAACTCTTCTTTGAAAATGATTTTTTGGGGGCGTGCTCCTGTCCTACACTTAATGTCATAGGAACAACACACAAATTTGTAGTTGACAGACGTGAGCATCTCATGTTCAACAATGTGAAAACTGGAAATTATAAGCAGATTGAAATGTTGCAAAATCAAGTTTCTAATAATCTTTGGATCACTGGGCATTCTGCATAAGAATCCATAATATGGCTAGTGGTCAGTGTTCCATAGAATAGTTGCTTTGAAATTAACTGTTGGGACTTTAGGTTTAGAGCTTTTATACTTTGTTCATGGTGTTTTGGGACAGTCCAGATGTTAGTCCAGTTTCCAGTTCTTTATCATTAAGCCTGTAGATGCAATTAAAGGAGAATTCCTCAGCCTGAAGAAAATGAACTTGTTAAAATGACCCTGGCTGGACACATTATAAAACACAAGGAAAAGAAATGTTGAGGAAAAGAGGGCATTTGGGTTTTTTTTCCTCAAGTATTGAGATTCCTCTTCCTATCTCAGTGCAGCACCTTGAAAACATTTGTGATGAATGCATTCCATTTAAAGGCTACTGCTTTAGGGCAGTTGGTTCTGGTTAGTGGTCTTTTATATGACCCAGAGGGTTGAATAGGACAAAGAACTTTGAAAATTATCTCACTGTTCTATAAAATAGTAGAAGCCCATTATCCTATCCAACTTCACCCCTAAAACTATTGCCCATCTTCAGTCTTTACTTCTCCCCACCATCCCTAAACTTTCTGCAACTTACTTAGTTGAGATCAACTATTAGTGTCCATATACATGAGAAGATAATTTTGTTTTCTATGCCTGACATATTTTTCTAACATAATGTCTTCCATTTTCATTCATGTTGCTGATGAATTCCATTTCATTCCATTTTATGGCTGAAAATATTCTGCTGCATCTTTAGCAAAGGTCAGAAGACTCAAGCTCAGTCCTGCACCTTCATTTTAAAACAGAAGTTTTGACCCAAAGAGTGGCTGCCTACAGGATACTTGGTCTAAGGTGTATTTGCTGTATATTCTGCCCAAAACATAAGAATGCTTAACTCAGGAAATAGTGGCTTGATATCTCAAGTATTGAAGCAAGTGATAGTTCTGTTTGTCTTTTGTGTCATGTTAAAGCAGTCTTTGCCTTCTTCTCCCCTTTTTGGATTGAGGTATATAAGCATATAGAAAATAAATTTGGGCACATTTAGTATACACTTACTAACCCCCCTGGTTCTATCCTACATCTCTGTATTTCTTTCAGATCTCTGTTCCTCTTGCCTATCATTTCTAGTCCACACACCCCTACCCTGGAATATACAAACCTGTTGAGGCTGGACTCTGACAGATGTCACTCCAACATATAGGTTACAGCAGGAGCTGGATGTGGATTCCTAGTCCTGCAGTCTCTCAGGTGGGCTGGTGCTTGGCAGCATACAGAGGTGGCCATTTCCTGTGGGCTGGAGTAGGCTGCTACTGCTGTGCATGTGTGTGGCTGACATGGCAGCTTAAGATTTATCTCACAGAATGCTTCAGGTGCTTAGTAAAGCCAGGTCCTGATACAAAACTGGCAGTGGCACCAGAATTTATCCCTACTGTTTGTACTGGCTTTTTGGGAACCCATTCCCTTTAGATGGATACCTTGATCAGCCTAGATATATTAGAGAGGATCTGGGACCTCCCCCCAAACAATGTGCTTTACCCTCTCTGAGGAGTGGATGGGGGTTGGGGTTGGGGGAAAGTCGAAGGGCATGGGAGGAGGGTAGGGAGTGAGAAATGAGATTGTTATGCAAAATGAAAAGAAAATAGTTTGCTTTCTTTTTTTTTTATAAAAATAAACTCTAAATAGGTGCAGTGTGTTTAAAAATGTGCTTATATACTGAAGGAAGAAAAGAAAATGGGTATAAACAGTCACACAAAAGATGGTTCAAAATAATAAGTGAAATCTTTACAGGGAGAATAAGTAATACAATTAAGCTGAAAAAAGGTGAAAAGTAGACAAGGTGAATCCTGTCTGGTGTTCTATTGATTTTGAATTTTTTAAATGCTAATGTGCAAAAAACCAAAAGTTGCCAAAGACTTTAGATTATGGAAACTGTTAAATTAAATCAGCCTATATATTTTAAGAATGTCTTATTCAAAATGGAAGTCAGAAAATATGTTGCATTGGGAGAAAGGATATGCCTTTGTTTCTAGAAGAAACAAAAAGTTGTGGTTCTCTTCAGAGTTAATAAAGATCATATGTGATTGGGGGACATCCTGAAAATCTTGGCTCCAGACATTTTAAGTTAACCCATATTCCTTATTTATCCTCTTCCACATGGCATTACCTTTATTAGCATGGCACACTCATCTAATAAAGGTACTGCCATGCAGAAGAGGGTGGACACCAGTTACCCTATGCAATAGGATTGTTCCACAGCACATTTGTTTCCTAAATTTCTTTGTCTAGGCAAAACATCCTGTAACCACACCTTAGGTCAAGCATCCTGTCATAAAACCTTGAAGGAACACAATAGGCCTGAATTCTCTGACCTTTAGTCAAGGTGGAATGTATTCATTTCTGTGGGTTCCTAAAGTCCCTGTGACAGTGGTCACACTCACTACTCATTCTTACATTCTCCCTATATAATATTTGAGTCAAAGTATGTTTTAGTTGATGTGAGTGTAGTTAATCCTTTTCCATTTTAATTGCCACTTGAATAGCTTTAATCATTCAGTTTCACTTTCTACTTCTATGCCTTTACTGATGAAGTAAATTTCTGGTTAGCAACATCATTTGTATTTTATTATTATTTTTTAAATATTTATTTTAGGTGCCTGTGTGTATGTATGTTTACAATGTGCATGCATGGTTCCTGTAGAAGCCAAAAGAGAGCATCAAATACCCTGGAACTGAAGTTACAGACACAATTGAATTGCCCTGTAGGTGTTGGCAATTCATCCCAGGTCCCCTGCAAGAACAGCAAATGTTCTTAATGGCTAAGCCATCTCTCCAGCCCTGGAGGCTAATTTCTAAAATGCAGTCGGTCAATCTTTATCAAGTGAGGAATTTAAGTTTATATAATAAAGATTATCATCAGCAATAAAGATATATTCTTGTCATCTTCAAAAAAATTCTGGTTGTTTAAAGGTCATATTCTCCAACAGTCCCTTTATTGTTGTTTATCACTGCGACTTGGTAGTTTCTGTATTAATAGGGCTTACTTATTATCCTTTCCTTTTTGTATCTTCTCTATTTTTGAAGGTTGTTTTTATTTATAGATACAGGGTCTCCTCATGTAATGGAGGCTTGCTTGGAACTCTTTGCATAGCTGAGGCTGACCTTGAACTTCTAATATTCATGCTTCTGCCTCCACCTCTCAGCTACTGGAATTACAAATATATGCCACCATGTCCCATTTTTGGGGGGGTCCTAAAGATGAAGACAAGAGACTTATAGGTACAAAGCAAGATCTCTATTTCTAGAGCTACATTTCTAGATGATACTGCTAAATCTTGTACTTTTAAAAAAATGATCATTGTCAACTTAATTTATGTGTAATCCTCCCTTGAACATTTTCAGAACTCTTTCTTTGTATTGGATATTAATAGTCTGATAGTAAACCTGGGGGGATCTGCTTTGAGTTGACTCACTTATGGGTACTTTTGGCTTCTTTGCCTTGATATCTACGTAATTCCCAAGATTTTGAATTTTTCAGTGATTGTTTCATTTAGTAGAACCCTGTGTTTTTTTCAGGCAAAAACATGATTTAATTATTTGTGTTCTTGTATCTTATTAAGTGTCCCTAAAATCATGATTATAGTTTCTTTCAAGCTATTCACTAATTTCCTTATTTATTCCTTTGGTGGGTTGCTATCTTACTCTTTTGAAAGCGTTGGGTTGTTTTAATTTTCATAGTATCACTCCAGTAGTATTTGTAGCATTTGTTTTTCTTGTAGGTCATTTGCTATTACCAAGCTTTTGAAATGGCTTTTGCAATAGATGACTTCTACTTAGCAAAGTGTTCTAGGATGGATGATTTGTGTTTGGCTTCCAGGTGGGTACTTGAGTCTAGTGGACATGTAACACTTTTTATAGCTGTATTCAATATTGTCGAGGCCTATAGTTTTCTTCATGGCCTGAACTTATGGGGATTGGGGCTGTAATGTCATCTTGGACCCAACACTTTCAGGATGTACATCCAGCTGTGGATATAAGTTGCATGTTAATTTCCTTTGTTCTGTAGGGATGAAGCTGCTTCTGTTGCCCAATGGACCCACACTGGTAGAATACTGTGTATGAGGAAGTAGCCAGAGCAACTTTAGTGTCTGAAGGCTTAACAGGTAGCTTGCTAGAATTTCTGTATAGGGTGAATCTCCTCAGATTAGTCTATCCAGCTGCTTCTTAGGGTTTAATGTAAGTGAAGCCCCCTACTTGTCTTTCAGGTCTACAATAGTTGAACTTCTGTTCAACTGTCTCTACAGTCTATAGCATTATGAGTGCTTCTGCCAGGTTGAGACCCCTAGAAAATGCTGTTGTTACTACATTCTGAGGCAGTGGGTAGATAACCTACTAAGATGAGGCTTCTTAGTTAGGGGTTTTTTTCATAGCCAAAGATAACTTCGTTGGGCCATCTGCAAATTTTCTTTGGTGACTGAATGGTACTGTCTCATTGCTTGCTTTCTAGGTGAGGAAGAGTGTGTATGTATTTGTTTAAAATCTTCTAAAAATCTTTTGGTTTTTTGAGACAGGGTTTCTCTGTGGTTTTGGAGCCTGTCCTGGAACTAGCTCTGTAGACCAGACTGGTCTCGAACTCACAGAGATCCGCCTGCCTCTGCCTCCCGAGTGCTGGGATTAAAGGCGTGTGCCACCA
Organism: Chionomys nivalis; assembly: GCF_950005125.1. Taxonomy (NCBI): domain Eukaryota; kingdom Metazoa; phylum Chordata; class Mammalia; order Rodentia; family Cricetidae; genus Chionomys; species Chionomys nivalis. Next base: position 28,217,626 of record NC_080097.1, on the reverse strand, counting down.
CCACCCGGCTAAAATTCTTTATTAACCAAAATATACAGGAAGAAATAGCCAGATGCCTACTGGATTGTGCAGAAACCACTAGCTTTGACAGCTTGAGCCATCAGATCCTGGTGGCTGAGATGTCAAGGTAGAACCGCTCAGCAAGAGTCTGGGCCAAATAAAGGTTTAATAATATAGCTTAGGGTTTATCTTTGATCAGTAAAGAGCTGTAACCTGGCTATCTTAACTGGGCTGAGGACCTAGGAAGGCTGTAGACTCCTCAGGTGACTTTGGTATTATTGGGAACTTCTGAATCCTTTTTATCTCTTCCATCTTTATTAAAGTCCTTCTTGGGTTGATTCTCAGAGATGCAGTAGTATGTGCTTCATCTTAGTTTCCTTCTTTGGGCAGTCATTGTAGCACTAACCACAAAGATTATATATATATGTGTGTGCATATATAATAAATTTATTAAAATATGCTATGGAAAAAGCAAATTCACTGATGCAGGACAGGTATGACTAGTTGCAAGGTCCTTCCATTCTGCCCAGGGGAACCAGGAACCAGCTACAGGCTACATCATACTGCCTGATCCCAAGTCTTCACTACCAAAGAGAGTGAACAATCTCCTTTTAAGAGATCACATCTGCAGACAAGAAACCAAACCCTAAGGCTGAGGCTGGTACCCCAGAGCTATTGTTAGAATGAATTCCCACAAGTCAACCTCTATCTCTATATCTTATAGCATCTGATGGGGGTGGGTCTTGTATTGATCTGTTGCTTTCATTGGTTAATTATTAAAGAAAACTGCTTGGCCCTGATAGGACAGAAAATTAGTTAGGCAGAGTAGACAGAACAGAATGCTGGGAGAAAGAAACCGAGTCAGGGAGTCGCCATGATTCTCCCACTCCAGACAGACGCAGGTTAAGATCTTTCCTGGTAAGCCAGCTCGTGGTACTACACAGAATATTAGAAATGGGTTAGATCAATATGTAAGAGCTAGCCAATAAGAGGCTGGAGCTAATGGGCCAAGCAGTGTTTAAAAAGAATACAGTTTCCGTGTAATTATTTTGGGTAAAGTTAGTCGTGTGGGCGGCCGGGTGGCGGAACACAGCCCTGCCGTTCCTATTACTACAAGCATCTCTATACATCCCTATTACATCCCACCAAGCCAATAAAAGAATTGTTTCTCACTCTTTGTTTTCTACTTTGTTGTAAAAGGAATGGCATTGGGTATGTTTAGTCAAACTTATAGATATTACTCAAGATTAGAAACATTCAATACTATGTGAAAATTATGCAAATACACTGGGACATAGACAATGGTAGGGAAAAACATGCATCAGTTTATATTTATATCCTTTACTTTCAAATTTTACCATCGTAAAAATTTAAACAGCCAGGTGGCATAGCAATGCTGTGAGTTAAAATTTATAGGCAATTGGTTGTTTTCTTGTTGAGACATCCATCTCATGGCATTAAGTGAAAAAAAATTATGTTGCTCCATGTGTTTGGATTTGTGATTTAATTGCCCTAAATAGGCTACAGTACACCACTGCCTTCAGACGGAATTCGGCAAATATTTCTTACAATATCAACTCTTAGTGGGTTGCACTGTTATCTGCTAGGCATTCTATCAGATAATGTTCCATGGGGCACACTTGAAAAAATAATTACCCTTAGGAGTAATGTTTTCAAGACAGCTCTTGGAAAGATGAGGCTTTGTAGAATCATTCTTGAGTTTTCTCTTTAGGGCTCATCTAGAAGCTAGAAGGCATACTTAAAATTAAAAAAAAAAAGCAACGAACCCACATCACTTTAAAAATGAGGCATTTGTTTAATTAGTTTCTCAAAAATTAGTGTTTAAATGAGGACAGAATTAAAATACTTTCCCAGGTAAACATAGAAAATCAGGAGAAAGTGAGAGCGAGGTTTCTCTCTTCAAACAGACCACAAGGAGCTCTTATTGTCTTCAATGTTAAAAGGGAAGCAGAGCCTCTACGGCACCTAGATTTTCAAGTTTTGAAATAAAATGCTGTAGGACTCAGAACACACTGCCGTGTTTTGGGCATGAGCATATGTTAACCTCAGATGAGTCCTCTGGTCAGAGAGATTAGCTCATGAGATCTGAGTAGATAACTAACGGTGGGCTGCATGTGAGCTGACACATGGCACCCTCCAAGTCTTAAGGACAAAGTTACATCAGAGCTGGTGATTTGAATCATGAAATATGAGTTATTCAAGTTAATAGCCACATCTTGGTGAGATTGAGGCAATCCAAATCTTTCATAGATGATCTATGTCAATATGACAGTCTGATTTTGAGACAGAATACAATTGTATAGTCCAGGCTGCCTTGAAAATTGCTATCTAGCCTAGCCTGGTCTAGAACTCACAACCCTCCTGGGCACTAGAATTGTGCATATAAGCTATTATAATCAGCAACATGAGAATTTGTATATTTTAAAGTATTTAAACATTACCATAATTTTTAAAGATGAATTGACTAGAGAGTTTCTGAATTACAGAGAGATTTGGCTTTGAATTTTGGCTCTGACGCATCCTGGCCATGATAGCAGACATGTTGCTCTAAGTTACTTTTGTATCTATTTTCCTCACTTAGAAGAAGGTTTTTTTGTTTGATGGGGAATTCAAGAAAGATCCCATGGCTAAAAGCATCAAGTATACCACAGACATTCAGTAACTATTGGCTCCCTTCCTTCCTTCAAACGATGGTGTTAGTGATCCACAGATGACTGATTTATAGTGTAAGCAAAATGATATGTCTTTCTTGCTCATCCTGCCAAAGTCAGGAAGGACTTTTGAAAGGTCAGCCAGTGTGCAGAATGGAATTATACTACATTTGGAAGAGAATCACAAACGTAAGGCAGAGTCGGATGAGATCAAAGAACATTTATTATTTAGAAATATTTTAATTAAACCCAGGAAAGATCATTCTTTGACATGGCAACAGAAAATGTAATATACAACCCTAAACCTATCAGGACTGAGCTCTCTATCTGGGTAACTGAGAATCAGGGAAAGCCAGTGTACAAAAAGAGAGAGGGAATGATTAGATAAAGTGGACAAGCAAAATGGAACAGTTGGCATGGTGAACAAGCCTGAAGTTCTATCTGTTGCTGAACATCCAGCGTTCTAGTCTAGTCACATAAGCAAGCCATATACCGTCATAGCAAAGTATTTATATTTGTGGGAGGGAGGAGAGAGAAGAAAGAGGAGAGAAGTATATGTGTGTGTGGGGGGTCTATGCACGTGCACATATGGGTACATGTGGAAGGATAGGCTGACTGATAAAGGAACTCCAGGGATTCTTCTGTCCCTGAGGTTTCAGTTGCATGCTCCCACATCCAACATTTTACATGGTGTTTTAGGAAGGTTGCTATTGTGATAAAACACCATAACCAAACGCAAGTAGGGAAGAAATGGGTTTATTTGGCTTATGTTTCTTCATCACTGTTCATCATTGAGAAAAGTCAGGACAGGAGCTCAAACCGGGTAGGAAAGTGGAGGTAGAAGCTGATGCGGAGGCCATGGAGAAGTACTGTTTACTGATGGAGGAGTACTGTTTTCTGGCTTGCTTTCACGGCTCGCTCAGTCTGATTTCTTATAGGGCACAGGACTACCAGCACAGTGATGGGATGATCCTCATTAGGTTGGATCCTCCCACAACAATCAGCAATTAAGAAAGTGTCCTTCAGCCTTTTCTACCGCTCAGTTTTACAGAAGTATTTTCTCAGTTGAGGTTTCCATTTCTCAAATGGCTGTAGCCTGTGTCAAGCTGACATAAAACTAGGCAGTACACATGGGTACTGGGGATATTTATTTGAGACCGCATACTTACCTTGGAGACACTTCACTGAATAAACATCTTCTCAACCCTCAATATTTTGTCTTTCAGGTTTAGTATAAGTAGGTTTTTAATACTCATAATTAACAAAAATAAAGTGGGAAAACTTAAGCAGTTATAAGGAGCAATAGTGTGTAGAATAGTTTAGCTGTTTACTCACTCTGATTCTTAACTTTGTGAAAAAAGAAATTTTTAAGAAGAATAGAAATGACTTTGCTTTGGGACACTTACTGCCAATATTTGAATTCCTTATCTTCAAAGGGAATAATTTCATTTGTTTCATTATATATATTTGATTTCTTTATTTTATTATATGAAATGTGACTGTTTCCACATAAGTTGATAATATATTTTGAAAATGTTCAACATATTGCCACCCCATCTCTTGTTCTTCAAGCCAATTAGTCCAAATTGTTTGCTAATTTTCCTTTCAACTTTTGCGTTATTTGTACATTTATGTATTTTAATGAATCTAAGACCCACAATGAGAGAAAAGATTTTACAGAAGGGCTATTACTCAAAGGTTTTCTATAAGCAAAAACATCTGAACATAATGTCATTATAAATGTCATTCTCCACTTAAAAATTCATGAGGTGTTTTCTTAGCAAATTACTAGTGAGTAGCCTTTATAAAGCAAGAAACATTTGCTTTACCGCCTGACAGTGGCAGTTTTAGGGGCAGGACGTGACAGAACAAGAGGGAAAGTGGACAAGCATATGCTTAGTCAGAAAGGATTTTACTGGATCAGGAGGTGGAGAGGCAAGTCAGTGAACCTGATTTTAAGTTGACTCCGAGTCTTTGTTCATTTCCAGCTTACAGGGAGTTTACAAGCTTCACTTTTGAGAAGAAATAGTAGAAACTTCTGTGCTGAAGGCGCTGGGCTTTTCCTGCTCCCACTGCCAGCTCTGTAGGAAGCCTGTGCCTGTGGGGTATTCCAGGTCACAGGCAGCTTGGAGGCTTTTCTAAGCTCCACAGCTGTTCTGCACTAGCAGACAAATCAAGTGCCACGAACCGGCCCTGCCTTGCAGACTTGGGACAAAAGTCACGCAATATCTCTTCTACATGCTGTCTGTTGTACAACTGCTGGCTGTCCCCCAACTCATTTTCCCATCTCAGCATGAGCATAGGAACTTAAATATTTCAAGGGAGTGAGATCTGACATGACGTGTTTTATTAGAGGATGAGAGGAAAATCGTCAAACCAGAGCAAAAGCAAAAGGATATTTTTTAAAAGAGCAAGATTAAAAAAAATAAAGAAAAAGTTCCCTAGCTAAGTTATCTTCAAATGGCCACAAAAAGAAAGCTTAACTGGTCTTACTTTTAAGCTTTACAAAAATTTAAAGAGTGAGGGTCAGCTTGGATTTTCAGGTAAGGATGGAATGCGCCCCAGAGTGTCTGAAATTGCTTACAGTCATGAAGATGGTTACTACAAGATGACTTTTTTCAGAGACCACATTTTGATTTACTGATTTTTTTCAAACGAGCCTTTACATCATTCTAACATTTACATTAAAATGTGGAATTGTTGTTTTAGTGATGATTTTATGTTTTCTTTTGGGGGATTCACTTATTTCACTCATTTCCTCACTCGTTATTATAAACAAGTCATCATTTTCTAGATACAGATGACAAAGCAGTGAGCACACACAATATCTTTGTCCTTCAATGCTTACATCGAAGAAGACGAATGATAGTTAAAAAAGACAAGTGCTGAGTGAATTTTTTGCAGAATTGTAGTTGATCAATACAATGCATTCGTTCTATGACTAACGCAGGCAATATTTCTTCTCTGAATGGGCGACATAAATCAAGTTCCAAGTCAAGGAAAAGAACCACCTGTATAAAGAGGTTGGGTAGTATTCTACACGTAGGATAGCACAGACTCTAAAACAGAGTCTCATTGTGCTAAGAGAACAGTAAGAGGTAGGAACATGGTGGGTAAATAGGGCATGCGCGACCATGAGGCATAGACATAGGCAAGAACCAAAGAGGCAGATAATGTTGTAATAAGAGCGGCAGGGCTGCGTCCCTGGCACCCAGCCGCCCGCATGGCTAGCTTATGCCCCAAAATAATTACACGGAAACTGTATTCTTTTAAACACTGCCTGGCCCATTAGTTCCGGCCTCTTATTGGCTAGCTCTTACATATTGATCTAACCCATTTTTAATATTTTGTGTAGTACCACGAGCTGGCTTACCAGGGAGAATCTTAACCTGCGTCTGTCTGGAGTGGGAGAATCATGGCGACTCCTTACTCGGCTTCTTTCTCCCAGCATCCTGTCTGTTTACTCCACCCACCTAAGGGCTGGCCTATAAATGGGCTAAGGCAGTTTCTTTATTATTTAACCAATGACCTTCCTCCATCATTTCCCCTTTTTCTGTTTAAACAAAAAATGGCTTTCATTTTAACATAGTAAGATTACATATAACAAAATAGTTATCAAGCAAGAATTACAGTTACAATATTTATATCTATTTTATCTTTTATCATAACTAAGGAAAACTATATCTATTTATTTTTTAACTCCATCAAAGACTCCAGAAGGATATAATATTACCTAAGTAAACAAGAAATAAGAAAACTCTAGAAATGACAGAGACATCTTGCTGTCTGGACAGTCACCCAAAGTTTCTCTGTACCGTTGGGGCATCCATCTTTGGCCTTTAGGCCCATAGTTTTCAGCAGATATTTCCATGAAGAGGAAATTCCAAAGACAATTCAGTCATTTTCTGTTGTGTCCTGCAGAATGTCTCGCAGACTCTTTCATGAGTCAGGAACCCCGAAAGACCATCTCACCTTTAGGAAAGTTTAGCAGTTCTCTTTCTGCGGGTTCTCTGTGTCCAGTTTATGCAACAGTCCAGGCAAGAGCAGTTTCTTGCCCAAATGGCTATCATACTCCATAAGGAGCCTCTTTAATGCCCATCTTCCTCTTGAAGTAGATTGGTGCTGCCAGGAGCAGACGTGTCTCATTATCATGAAAAGCCCTAAGTTATTAAAACATTAAATGCCATATTCTGCAGTCTTTGAAAGATATGAAGAATGCCTATCTAGCTGAAATATATCTATGCACATCTAGAAAATCTAACTAACATGACTAAAAGCTTGACAATTATTGATGATTATCCATTAACAACCTATATACATTACATTTTTAAATGAACTATACAGTCACAATACCTTAATCAAGATTAGAAATATGCATATACATATAACAAAATTGACCTTCAAATCCACACCAAAGCAAATTATTCATATCTATATCATATCCCCCTTTAAATGTAAAAGAACATTTATAAACCATATTTGCGCCACTCTGTTGTAATAAGAGCGGCAGGGTTGCGTCCCCGGCACCCAGCCGCCCGCATGGCTAGCTTATGCCCCAAAATAATTACACGGAAACTGTATTCTTTTAAACACTGCCTGGCCCATTAGTTCCGGCCTCTTATTGGCTAGCTCTTACATATTGATCTAACCCATTTTTAATATTTTGTGTAGTACCACGAGCTGGCTTACCAGGGAGAATCTTAACCTGCGTCTGTCTGGAGTGGGAGAATCATGGCGACTCCTTACTCGGCTTCTTTCTCCCAGCATCCTGTCTGTTTACTCCACCCACCTAAGGGCTGGCCTATAAATGGGCTAAGGCAGTTTCTTTATTATTTAACCAATGACCTTCCTCCATCAAGATAATTCTTTAATTTATTCTAGTGCAATTAAAATTCATTGATGGGCTACAAACAGAATGATGAGATGATCTGAGTTGTATTACTGTATTTTAGAAATCACTCATTCTTCGGTGGGTGGATTACAGAGCAAGGAAATGGAAATCAGTTTAGAAGCTCTTTACTATTTCAACTAATAGATAATGATGGCATGGTCTATTGGGTTGGTGGGAAGTACAGTTTGTGCTTAAGTTCAAGACATAGCTTTGAAATTGATGCATTCTGTAAATGTATAAGATTCTATTTTTGTGCACTTACACATATATTATAAAACTGTGCCCTGAGGTGGATACTGTTAAGAGATAAAGATATTGGACTTTCAATTTGAATAAATAGCTATGGCATCATGTATTGAAAATGGGAAGATAAGAGAAATAATCTTCTTGGAAGTAGGTAGTAAGAAAGCTAACATTTTAATCTAGTTTAGAAAAATTATGAAAATAAGAATATACAAAGAGAAAAATATGAGATATAGTAGGATAGGCTCTTCAAAATATAATTAAGGACATACGCACATATGTAAAATATTCAGCTTTGGAAAGAATATTGGACACTGCAACATGTGGACTCAAACAGAGGTTAAGTGAGACCTGGTGAAGGTCAGTGAAGATGTGGTAACAAAAGTAGGAACTGGAATTACAGCATTACACAAGAATTATATTGAGAGGTGGAGGGGCAGTCATGTATTACATAACTACCGTAGTGAGGGAAATATAAGTATATGTTAACATGAGATTGAGTCTGAGGTCATCGCAGGTTTTGAAATATTGGACATAAGCCCTTCCACCTGAACTTACCTCTTTGTCTTGTAGCATTATTGTAAAACTGTGCTTCCAATCATGTGTTAGGAAAAAATATAAAGACTAACATAAATTGCATCAATTTAAGGAATTTGATGGAAAAAGAAAAGCAGTTGGAAGTAATTAAGTTAAATTAAAAAAATCTTTAATTAAAAAGTTAAATCAAAAATCTTTAATTAAAAAGGAAAACTAAGGCAAATGTATTCATTAAGAATATTAAAGAAATAAACATGGAAAATGGAGGAACAAATGGCCAATACTGGGGAAGAAAAACTGCAATAACTACAGATATCGTGGTTGTTAAGAAGATAATGAGGCGATTTGAATAGCTTTTTTGTCATAAATTTCCAGATTTAGGTGAAATGAAGTAATAGATGTAAGAAAGAATATGGTAGTGTTCATAACTGTTAAAGATACCAGATAATTGAAAAACAGTTTCTAAATAATACTTATAGATGGTACGACAATGAAAATGCTCTCAATGCATTTAAGAACAAACAGAGCTCACTCATACTGCTTTCAGTCCTAACTATATTTAGTCTTGTACAGCCGAGCAATGAGAGAAGCAAATTCATTAAGGATTGGGATAAGATAAACAAAACTTTCGTTATTTCAGATTAAATTACTAAGCACATAGTAATTGCTGAGTTGCTCACAAGTTACTAGAAACATTAAGGTAACTTGGCAAGATCTCACTATAGGCCACTTGCTATAAATCATTATAGCATTTTTGAATTTGCATTTCTGAAATGCATTTCAGAAATTGCATTTCTGAAGCAGGCACAGGATACCCTGCAGTATATTAAAAAACAAGGCGGATTTCACAAAAATTTATCCTGAGCAGAAATAGCAGTTGCTAGTTAGTTAGAGCGGCAGGTGGTGGACAGTCATTTTCACAACAGACTTGAGCATGCAGCCATCCAAGGCGAGGGTAAGCACCAAGAAAGACCAAACCATGAAGTGTTCATTCTTAAGTTTTCTTAAACTTATTCAGATAAACCTCTTGATTCCCAAAGCACAGCGCTTCAGTTTGAGTAGAAAATGTCTTCTTTCAAATGTTCCAGTGTAAGAATGCTTCCTTTCCAGTCAAAGGTACTATTTGGGCAGACTGTGGAAACAGGGAGATTGGGCAGAGATGGAGGAAGTGTGTTGCTGGGGGCAGGCACATTTTAAGTAACTCTCCCTATAGTGCTTTGTGTTTCTTGGCCCATTATAAAGTGAACTGAACTATTCAAGGCCTTCTCTGCAGTGATGGAGTGAGCCTTCTGAAGTTGAGTCAAATTTCCCCATCTCCTTAAGCTGTTTTCTGCCAAGTATTTAGTTCACTCTATGTATAAAGAGTTGCTTAAGTATTCTTAAAACTTCTTTCTACCTGAAACAAACTCTTTTACATCAATTTTCAACTCAGCGAAGTCATACACATTTCCTCGCATGCCACAAAGGATGTTGTAGCATTTCATAAAAGCATTTTGAAACCTTCTTCCACGTTATTAACAACTTCAGAAGATGAACTTTTGTTAGCTTTCAGACAGAAACTCCTTATGTAGCCTAGACTATCCTCAGACTCTAATTCCTTCTGCTTCTGTATCCTGATTGTTGGAATTGCAAGTATGCATCACCATAGATTGTCTAGTTTAGTACCAAGGTTTTATATGGTACTAAATTATAGTTTAATGGAATCGTGCATTACTAGACATTAAATAATTTATTCTCAAACCAGCACTAACATTCTGAAGAACTAATGTTTTTTTCCTATCTAAGTATGTTACACAGTTAGTGGGTAGACTAGTCACAGAAACCCCTTATTTTAAATTTTCTCATATTTCTTTTGAAGAATTTTCTATTTTTCTGCCTTTAGTGGCAATGCTCTGCATGCAAAACCAACAGTGTGCAATTTATTTGGATGATATACTGTAAACATATCTGCCTATGCATGCAGAGACAATGGCAATCTGTAATGACTTCCACCTGGTCCACAGCAATTACAAACTCCTTTGCTTTCAGAAATGTTAATATGTCAAAAAAGTCACGTCTTCAGTCAGAAGGACATTTATTTGCTCTAAAAGTTCTTACTTCTATTGCAAATATAAGAAAAATTAGAACAGAAAACCTGTATTGATTTTTGTATTTCTCTATTTTTATAAGATACTTTGTAATACAGAAATGTGTGTAGCAAAGAAGAATATACTAATTTTCTTAGCTTTCCTTATGGCTACAGTGGATGTGTGGTTCTGTCCATGAAGATGCAAATTGATTTCTGCTGGGGTTTTCTGTAAAATGTTTTGCCTCCCTCAACCTCAGCCTCATTTTCTCTCCTACAGACCATTGTATAAATTCCACTTTAATCCACTGCATCATTAGAAGATCTTGTGTTTGCATTCCAAAGGTATCTGTATATCTGGGAAAACTAATTCTGCTATTCTCAAATCTCTCTGGGTGTTAATACAACTGGAACTGCAAAGTTTTCTTTGTTGGATGAGGGTTATGTGAAGGAGTTTGCACATAATGATAAGATTCAGAATTGTTTCAACAAACTAATATTTTCAGCAACTGCCAATCATCTTTTGATTTTGAAAGAGAAACTCATTTGTGATTTGAAATATCTTTTCCTTTGTAGCTAAATATTTATTAATAATCCTTGTCATGCTGGTATATTCAAAAGTTATGTTATGGCCTTTTGTATTTTTTTCTTGGTGCGGTGGTGGTGCTGGTGTGTGTGTACACGTGTGCAATGAATGTGGATGTGTGAGTGTGAATACAGGAGCATGTGTGGAGGTCACAAGTGGACTCTGGCTGTCTTTATCTATATTTTGCCTCTCACCAGCAAACTCTAAGGATCTGCCTGTCTCCATTATCCCTGTAGTTATAGGTATTCATGACCATGTCAATGTGGCTTTTTACATAGGTGCTGGGGGTCCATCCTCAGGTCCTTTTGCATCCACAGCAGGCATTGAAATGGGCATCTCCCTAAACCCTGTTTTCATTACTAAACAGAAGCATATGCTGGGTTTAGTTCCTTCTTTATAAGATCTGCTATTCCCCTCCGCCTTTGGGATATTTTACTTTACCAACTGATAGTTTGAAGATTCTTCAGATTTTCATCTGGTTCAGTTACCTAACTCCTGTAACTGGATTTCATCATACTTGCCTGTCACAATCATCCACACATCTACTAGAAGCACTGGAATAACAATTTCCTGAGTTGTTTAGTGTATCTTAATTTTTTTGAGAATTTCAGATATGAGTACATTGCAATTACATAATTTCCACCCCTACATTTTCCTACTCCAAGTCCTCTCTTATGTTCCCCAATCATCTCGTGTGACTATTGTGTTGGACTGGATCAGACCATCATACTGTTGATATGTTATCCAGAACCCATGTTATATCTAGAAGACACTGTCTTGAAATATAATACCTGATCCTCTGGTTTTTTACAATCTCTCAGCCCCTTCTTCTATTATTTTCCCTAAGCCTTAGGTACAGCAATTGGTTTGCAGATTGTCTTGCTTACTGGTCTATTTCTGTGAAGAGACAAAGCAACTCTAATGAAAAGAAAGTATTTAACTGGTGTTTGCTTACAATTTCAGAGGTTTAGTCTATTATTCATTGTGGGGAAGATGGAAGCAAGCACGCAGACTTGTTGCTAGAGAAGGAGTTGGGAGTTCTTCATCTGGATTCTCAGACAACAGAAAAAGAAAGGCACTGGGCCTGGCTTAGGATTTTGACATTTCAAAGCCCACCCTCCAGTGACATACTTCCTCCAACAAGGCCATCCCCACATTAACAAGCTCACATCTTCTAATCCTTCTTAAGTAGAGCCACTGCCTGATGACTAAGCATGCTATAAAAGTGCTGTGAAAATTACAAAAGGAGAAGAGTAATCAGACAACTGACTTACAGCTGTATAACCTATAAACCACAACGACTGACCTAGAAAAATATATCACAATAATGATACTAATATCCAGTGGTGTAAAAAAAAACTTTCCAATTGCTTTATAATTCTTAAATTCATTGGATATTGTTTATTTCATTGCAAATAATTGTTTTCTATGATGTTTATTTCATACTTAATAATATCAGAGAAAGCAAGAAATTAACTCAAACTAATTGCTTTTTCTGGTTGTTCTGGCATGCATGATGTTGGAGTGACTTGACTAGGGTCACGAGGAATGAAGAAATAACAGACATATACAGAAAGTCTGGAAACAGGTAGGGTTGCCCTCTTATGAAGAAACAACAGCATCCTGGGAGTTGCATCCTAATTATATACTGCTGAACTAGGAGACCAGTTAGTTGTCTCCATAAGAGGTTCCTGAAAGAGACCAGTGTCAGGCCACAGTCATTCAGGAGGCATACTTTCCTTTCACACAGTATTAACCTCCAAACTTTGACCACAGAAAAGATTTGTCATTCCTTTGATCCTAACAGAGGGAAAGTCTTGCCATTCCCACAGATTTGTGGCATGGGGGGGTCCTCGTTAGAGCTGTACTCATCTCATGAACGGCCATTCATGCAGGTGTTCACACTCACTTCCACAAATGGTAGACAGAGATAATCACAATGCCTCAATATAAGATTATAAAAGTGAGTAAGATTCAGAAAAATCACTACTTGAGAGAAGTTTGAGACAAATGTCACCAGAGAAGAACAACCAGGTGTTCACTCTTAAATGAAATTCCACAAAACAGAGATCAAGATCTGTCATAGATAAAACAGATGCCATTCCCTTCAGGTCACAGCAAATCAATACATTCACAACTATTTTCAATGTTCTTCTATGATAAAGAAACAAATTCATGCTGTGTAAGTCTTCTAATTCAAGTCCCCAGGCAAAGATAAAGATACAATAGTATTTTTTTCATTTTGTTGGAGTTTTGGGATTTTGAAGGTTTCTAGATTGTCGTAGAATTATTATTTAATATTGATCCTACGTTCCTAGAGAATCTAAAATAAATTTCTAAAAATCCCTTTGATGTTATTCTAATATTATTTCCTGTGGATGAAATAAGAAAATTGATTGAGTTGCTAGTAATAGATTTAAATAAATATATATAGATTATAGAGGATATTCATAAGAAAAAGAATTTGAATATTTTAAATGTTTACAAACATTTTCAAAGAATAAAAATGAAATGGAAAAATGATTTTCTGAACTTACTAGTACATAAAGGAGATTCGGCTCTTCAAATATCTAAACCATATATGAATATTTAATATACCAAAAATCTTAGAGTTTCTTCTGTTGCTTTGCGTATCTTATTCTTTTAGGGACCTTTTGTGTGGAAAAAAAGAGAACTATGCATTTCTTGTCAGGGCTTTGAGATAAGGATTAAATGATTTGAATCATGAGGAAGAATGATTGCTGGCTCACAGTAGAGGAGGGTCTCACAGAACCTGTCTCAAATGAATTGAAATATATAGGCTTCAAGTTCAGTCAAATTCATAAATAACAAGCTAGAACACTGAGAAGTTATAGTTAGCTCTATCCTAACCCAGATCCCATCTGTTATTTAACAAGCTGTAATCCCCAATCTATTATTTTACATAAGTGGCTAGAAAAAAGAAGGGAAAGGTCAAAGCTCTCCTTAGAGCATCTAAGGGTTTGTGGCAATGATTAATTTCTGCATATCAGCAGGAATAGGTTGGTGTTCGCTCTCATGGAAGGAACTAATGAAAGAACTCACCAACTAACCAAGCCAGCAGGCTCCTTCCTAGGAAAAGGAAGAGGGCTTTTGAAGCTTGAAAAGATTCACAAGACAGGGTAGAAAAACAAATGTGATATAAGTTGAGAGATTTCTGGCTGCCTGTACCTTACCTGAGGACATATCAACAACTTTGAAACCATAACTATAATGAGAAATCATATTTAAAACCATATTTCTTGCCTTCATACTACATATATTGTCTGTTATTGTTATAATTTCAGTCCATGATTAATGAATATATTTTTCCTTTTCAAAAGGCAAAAAAGAAGTGCTGGGATGTGCTTGCCTAGGGTAGGTATGGGCTGATATTTAATCACCATGAATATGTCAATAATTCAATTAATCTGTTAATCACTCAATCTAGTTTAGAAAAGGGAGTCTAGATTAGCCTGCCTTTCAGCTAGATCTTTTGTTCCCTAAGGAGATGCTTTCACTTTTAAAATATATCACCTGAGACAGTACTAAATTTTGCCAAGAGAAAAACTAGAAGGGATTTGCAGGGTTAGGAAACAAATTTTCCCATTAAACCTTACATGAGAATTGACTAAAATTTAATTAAAGCTTAATTGAATTTTAAGAAATAAATGTATCAGTTTTCACAATTTTCTATCCTCATCCTATTTGAATTATTTTAGATTGATTTCTTTTAATGCAAATCTTCTCAATAATGTGACATATATATATGTATATATATTACTGTACATGTATATGTGTGTGTGTGCTTAAAGACCCATAAATTTATAATTTTACAAAATTAATTTTGGCCTTTGAACCCTATGTCTCTAATCATAACACTCAGCAGTCTTTTTGTAAGGAACATTTTATCTTAGTAATTTAGAGGTCTTGAATAATCTCAGTACATTGCAAGGTTTGTTCACAGTAATTATAGGCTCAAAACATACTAATTATTTCTCCAGAACACTATTTGAACTCAAAGTAAACATAACGTACTTTTAAATTTCATTGCAAATGAATAATGTTAAAAAGAAAGATATTAGAAAGCACAGGGATACACCAACTAAACTGCCACCTAAAAATTATAAAGTATTTTTGTATTTTGCTCCCTGATTTAAATTGTTACTTAATATTAATTTGCCAGAATTTGATCATAGATATAAGTGATAAATGAAAATATGTGATCATTGGGATAAAATTTGGAGTAACTGTCTCTTAAAACCCTAGGTAACTTCATGGTATGTTGCTGTGAATAATCCTTCTGTCTACTGCGAAGATGTGCTTTTCTCATTGTTAATAAAAAACTAATTGGCCTATGGTAAGCAGAATTTTCAGGGCAGAGAGAATGCTGGGAAGAAGAGCAGAATTAGAGGGGTAGCCAGCAAGATCAAGTTGTTATTGTTCATGGTCAGAGAAAAAAATTACACAAGAATTAAATTCAGAGATCTCTTTCTAAAAGAAAAAGGGGGATATGATAGAGAAATTATGAGATAAAAGGGTACAATATTTAATATTCTTTGATCCAAAAAACAACTATTAATTTTAAAGTATTTTACATTGATATGAATTTTGGTTTATTGATACAAATTTATAATTAATTTGTTATTTTTTATATGTGTTTCTACTATTGTTTGGGGTACTATGTTTATGAAACTCTTTTAAAAATGTAACATATAATTAAAAATACAGGTTAGTAGTTAGTCATCTATAATAGTCAAACTTATAGTCATGTTGTGGTGTGGGAAAATTGTATTCTGCCAATTATAGTTTAAATGAATGCTGATTGGTCAGTAACCAGGCAGGAAGTATAGGTGGGACAATCAGACAGGAAGTAGAGGTGGGTCAATGAGAACAGGAGTATTCTGGGAAGAAGGAAGCTCTTTCAGCAGTTGTGAGCCCGCCACAGAAGAAACAAAATGTGAGACTGCCTTGCTGTAAAAGGTACTGAGCCATGTGGCTAGCATAGACAAGAAGAATGGGCTAATATA
Organism: Chionomys nivalis; assembly: GCF_950005125.1. Lineage (NCBI taxonomy): Eukaryota > Metazoa > Chordata > Mammalia > Rodentia > Cricetidae > Chionomys > Chionomys nivalis. Next base: position 28,201,605 of record NC_080097.1, on the reverse strand, counting down.
AGTTATGAGTTAATAAGAAGCCTGAGCTAATGGGCCAAACAGTTTATAACTAATGTAGACCTCTGTGTGATTTCTTTGGGACTTAACAACTGCAGGAACTGAACAGGACAGAACCCCCGACAACAATGTTGAGTATGTTTCCAAGGTCATACACAGATATATTTAGGTAGATATAGGCTCTTCAAACACTTAAGACCTATCGGTTATGGCATTTAATATGTTTAATAACCTAAGGCTTTTTATGACAATAAGACATGTCTGCTTCTGGCAGTACCATTCTACTTCAGAGAAGATGATAGGAATCAAGTATGGGGTTTCTTTGTGTCAAAAGTTAGCCACTGGGCAAGAAACTTCCCTTGTTTCGACTGTTGAAAGTATGCTGCCCAAATTGGACAAGCAGGACACAAAGAAAACTACTGTTAATCTTTGCCAAAACAAGGTAGGGAAGTTCTTCAAAATTCCTGCTTCACAGAAAAGTCTGTCAGATAACCGAGGCCTGTAAGCCAAAGATGTATGTCCCAACACTGCAATGGAACCTCGGTGACTGTTCAGGAAGCTAGTTCTTTTTGTCATCTCTTAATTTTGTACATCGCTTGGTATATGCTTCCTGTTTGCTCGGGTAATATTATATCCTTTTCTGGTCTTTTATTGGTTTGAAGACTAGATAGTTCTCCTAATCGTGTTAGAAAGTAAATTAGGTATAAAACTCAGGACTCTACAAGAAAGGATAGCTAATGGGGTATTTTCCCTATTTTGACAAATACAAATGGACTGGATATTATGACTATAATTCTTACTTGATAACTGTTTGTATATAATTTATTATGTTAAAAGTTAAAATCTTCCCTTTTAATTAGATGAGAAGGGGAAATTATATGGAGTAAACTTTCTGTACATGGTGAAGACCTATTGCTCTCTTTGTTAATCAAAAGCTGATTGGCTGATGGCTGGGTAGGATTTTTGGGGCAGAGAGAATGCTAGGAAGAAGAAGGGCAGAGTCAGGGGAGTCATAAGCAAGACACAGAGAAATGAGGAGATAAACATGCCGCATTGGAATAAGGTACCGAGCCATGTGGCAGAGGGTTGATAAGAAATATGGGCTAACTTAAATGTAAGAATTAGTTAGTAATAAGCCTGAGCTATCAACTGAGCATTTATAATTAATAATAAGTCTCTGAATGGTTATAGGCAAACAGCTGCTGAGACACAGAGAAACTCTACCTGCAGTCTTTACATTGTGTTTTATTCCAGTTATTGAAATAATTAGAATGAAGTATTTTGGATACATCCTAATAGATTTGTAGTTCTTCCTTACCTCTTCTCTCTTAAAAAGTATTAGAAATCTAGCTAACCCATAATATGTTTCATGAAGATAATCAGAAAATATGCTCAGAATCCCCTACTCTATTAAAGCAGAGATCTATTGAAGGCTTTAGAAATGGTAGAATCGATCACATCAGGTCTAGAGATGCAGAGATACTGTTTCTATTGGAGTTTGTATAAACATTAGGCAAATTAGTCAGTTTAACAGTGAATGAGTTGCATATTCATTTTTTTAATTCTTCAGAAAAAGTTATTTTATTTTTTAGGTAATAAACTTTTCCTTCCAAGCAACTGTAAGTTGTGGTGCATCTTTAAGCACTGAAAAGCCATGCCAGCCTTAGCAATGGTAGAAAATTTGCTTAGACTTTTCTCAAATAGTGAGCACCAGTATTGCAAACTCTTAATTCTTGTGCGGAATTGCTCTGTATGAGGAATAGCCACTGGTTGTTGAATGTTCAAAACTGGAAACCAGTTTTCAACTTTCATCTTTTTGTACCAATAAACTCTACTGTTTCAATGAATATCTCTATCTATCTATCTATCTATCTATCTATCTATCTATCTATCTATCTATCTATCTACACACACATATCTTTGCTGACATATATCATAAATTCTCTACATTGTTTTGATGAGACATAGTAGTTAAATATTTTATGCTTTCATTCAACAATAATGGGTGGCTTTTATTCTTTCATCTTCCTATTTTGCTGTTTTTTCATATCACAGGTTAGTAATATTTTATGTTACATCTACTCTCCTTCTTCCTTCCCCAATCCATCCCTTTTCTGTCAATTTCTTACATATTCTTGAATCATTATCTAATTTTATATTTTATACATACACACATCCTGTAGAGTCCATTTAGTGTTGCTAACATATATACATGTGTTTAGGATGACAACTTTATATTTGATTGCTTATAATGAAGCTTTTGTCTGGAGAAACTTCCTGACCCTTCCTCACCATTCACACTAGCCTGTCCGTTTGTGTGGTTATTTTGTTGGCCTTAGTTAAGCAACCATATTGTTGAGATTTCAAACAGTAGAGTACAGTAGCCCTGTTGGTGCCAAAAGACACTATCACTTTGTAATAATTCTCTTATAATATTTATGCCATACCTTCTTCAGTGTTCTTTAAAGTTTAGGAATAAGGGTTGTGCTGTAGATCTACCATTTATAGCTGGGCCCACAGTCACTTATTCTCTGTCTTTTGACAAGTTTTGAATCCCTGTAATTGCCTTTATCTGATGTGAAAGAAGTTTCTTTGGTGGAGGGGCAGAAGTATGACTTATCTCTGGGTGTAAAGGTAAATGTTTAGAATACTATATTATATTGATTTGGAAAAATGATGCAATTAGTTTTTCCTCTAGGGTCAATGACCTCTGCAACCTGCTTATTTATTTAATAACATTAACAATAGCTTATTTATTCAATTGCATTTATTGATATCTCTCATATGCTTAAAATATTTTGAAGCATTAATAATGTATTATTTCTAAATTGATTTTTCAATTTTTAGGCATCTTTCCATTGTTTTAAATACATATTTTGTTCTAGTATGCTATCTACTTATTAAACTGCCAGATTTTATTTGCTTGATATTTTATCTGGCACTTATATCTGTATGATTTTTTTAATGAAATTGCTTCATAGTTTTTCACCCTGTGGCATATTTGCTATGTTTGATTATCAAAGCTATCTCATCTCTATAACATGATTTGAGAATATTCCTTCTTTCATTGTTAGGCAATATCATTTTTTTTGTGTGATATTTTGCTTCTGGGTAATAGGTATACATCAAAGGCAGTTTATTGTTTTACTTTTCTCTCCAAAGACTCAATATGAATTATTTATGTACTGAAAAATAAATGCTTGACTTGGAGAATTACCAAAGGGTTAACATCTTACCTAGACTTTTTTCTTTATTTTTTTCTATTCTTTTACATTATAACATTCGAATTTGAAAACTATCATGACTTTTGTTAATTTCAGAATTTAAATATGTAAATGTTGAATATTCACTGCAACATTTTTCCTCTTACAAGCCTCTTGGCTTCCTTCAAAGGACTCATAACATATATGCTGGTTAAGTTTAGAAATGTATTTCTCTTAAGTCCCTTTAAAATGTTGTTCTTTAAGCTAAGCTTATAGGTTGACAATCTTTTGACCTGTCTGTATTGGGACTGTTTAACTGCAAGGTCAAAATTAACCCATGCACATTATCTGTACATGTTTGATTCTTTATTCTTTGTGATTTAAAGTTTTCAGGTGCTTAAATCCCAAAACAAAAACAAAGAGAAAGGGCTCATGAGTCCTTACTCTTGGATAGGGAATTGTTAAACTTTTATGACTACTAAGAGAGGAAGAGTTGGTTTTCTTTAGGGATGTTTTCCTAGGGTTCATCCTCCAGTGGATGATGCCCATGTAGATATGAATAACAGTAGTTGAACTAAGTGGACTATAAAATAGAGAAAGAAGATGAAGTTGGAAAGGAGAGAAGGGATGGGTGTGGATCTAGGAGTCGGGGAGAAGTGAGTTAGACTATGATCATACATGTAACACATTATATTATCAATTACCATTGTATTTTTATCAAATAATAGACATTTAAAAATTTTCAGGAGAAATAATCACATCTATCATGTATGCTAAAAAAAGAAATAACCCTCAAATTTACATTTCAAGGAGATAAAAATCAAGTAGCTAGCAATGAGAAAAGATTTTAAGATATGCTGTAAGATAATATGAAAGAAATCAGCAAGATTGTAGTTTCAGTCTGCATGTATGTTCAAGTAATGGAGCATCAGATGAAATGATACAAAGGCACCCATATTTATTTTTCTTTGTAATAGACTGTATATGAAAGGAATAATAACAGCTTGCCTACCAAATAACTAGCTTTGGAAACCATCATAATTAGAGAAACATTATTCATGGCTTTAATGCTTCATGGACTGTTCCTTACAAAACAAACTGTTGGTTAATACAGAAGAGGCTTTGAAAATTAAATGCTAGCTTACTTGTCTAGCTTCCTGCACATTGTGTGGCTCCTAGAAAGAAAGCAGAAGGAAATTTTCCAGTTCTCACTGTTTAGGATGTGAATTGTGTCCGAGTTGTTGGCAGACAATGTTTATTGTTGGATTTGTGCTGCTCAATGAAGAAATATTTCAGAATCAAATCACCTTTCCCAGAAGCACTCTGAGTTGTTGCCCTAGCAGTTCCCAGGTCTTAGCTCCACTGTTTGCCAAAGCACAAACAGCTCCCTAAAATGCAGCATTAGTTGCTAAACCCCTTGCTGCACAGTAACTCTGTCATCACTTTACAAAAGCCTCTGACAAATGATCCATTACTGTCATAGGCAAGCTTTTTAAATCACTTCTTAACTACATTTATTAAGGAGTTCGAGCATAATCACCTGAGCTATGGTTTTTCTTGTGTGTTTATTCGTAATCTGCAGTCTTTAAGGATGTTCCAATTATAATTTATCTGCTACCTGTTGTGAAACCTGGATAACAAGATAATGCAAGCAATTAGCAAGGTTTGCACACTATTGAAAGATAATCTGTTTCTCAACTTCAGCTGCAGAGTGGAGTTATACTGATAACATTCACTTCTGTTTTATCCCTAAGGACAATAAGTATTTATCTTCCTAATTCTATTTAGATCAGGTGAAGTTCACAAGTACTTTGCAGGAAGTTGGATATTCAAGCACTCCAAATGAAATGGAGTAAAGCAAGGATTAGCTCCCGAAATGTCTACAGTTCAGGTTTCCATACAGGAATGTTCCTTGTGAGTAGAGCACCTCCATCTAGCAAATACTGTGCTCCACACCTCCTCATTGTCTTTGATCAGTAAAATTGCATGGTAGTTTTGTTTACCAATCCAAACAATAGAATCAATAAGGTTTTCACTATATATTATTCATGTTATTGGGATAAAATAAAACTGAACTGAGGAATTTTTTTTTAAATTTTTTATTGAAAAAAAAAATTCCGCCTCCTCCCAGTCTCCCATTTCCCTCCCCCTCCTCTCACTCCTCTGCCCCTCCCCCCACTCCTTTCCCCCTCCCTCTCCAGTTTGAACAACAGTCAGGGTTCCCTGCACTGTGGAAAGTCCAAGATCCTCCCCCCTCCATCTAGGTCTAGGAAGGTGAGCATCCAAACTGGCTAGGCTCCCACAAAGCCAGAACATGAAGTAGGATCAAAACCCAGTGCCATTGTCCTTGGCTTTTCATCAGCCCTCATTGTCCGTCGTGTTCAGAGAGTCCGGTTTTATCCCATGCTTTTTCAGTTCCAGTCCAGCTTGCCTTGGTGAGCTCCCAATAGATCAGTCCCTCTGTCTCAGTGGGTGGGTGCACCCCTCGCGGTCCTGACTTCCTTGCTCATATTTTGTTCTGCATAGGTCCCTAACCTATCTAGTTACGGGTCATGGGTTCCCACTCATGGAGTGGGCTTCACCTCAAATCAGATATTGACTTGTTCCTTCCACAAACTTTGTATTATTGTCGCAAGCATATTTTGTAGGCTGGTCACCATTGTAGACTGAAGGGTTTGTAGCTAGACTGCTATTTCCCTGTCCTTTTGATTGCATGCAGGATGCTTTCCAGTAACATTATTCTGTAGGGGTGAAGGCTGTAGGTGGGTACAAGCCTGACTTCTTTGTGTTCAATTGTGCAGGTGTTGTCTTCAGCAATTAGGCTTTACTGTCAATATGTGGAGAGCCACCAATAGCCTTAGCAATGGCCTGATTTGTTGAGCAGTTAGTCCCATGGGACCTCTTTTTTTCAAAAGCTCGATTTGATTTAACCCATTCCTGTTGCTGAAAATTTTATTTGATGATGGAGCTGGGGCTCTGCTTTCCTATTATTTGGATTGCCTATATGGGTCTATTTTAGGAAGCTCCTACTTTATTGTATTTCCATATCTGACCGCTCAAACGGCCCTTTGTTTTAGCTGTTCCTATTCATATTTCCTTACTTGCCTACTATTCATCCCCTGTCTTATTTCCCTAAGACTTAAAATTCCACATTTTTTAGGTTTGGAGAGAATAAACATTTTGTTATTCCTGATTTTAGTGGAATTGCTTTACATTTAAAGTAATGTTGAATATGGACTTGCTGTAAATTGCCTTTATTGTGTTGAGGCTTATCCTATATATTTCTGTTTTCTCTAGGACTTTTATTGTCAAAGGGTGTTGGATTTTGTAACAGACATTTTCTGTATCTAATGAGATCATCATGTGTTTTTAGTTTTTGAGTTTGTTTATATGGTTTGCATTTATTGATTTATGTATGTTGAACTTTATCTTCATCTCTGGAATGAAGGCCAATTGATTATGTTGGATGATCTCTTTGATGTGTTCATAGATTTGGTTTGAAAATATTATATAGAAAAATTTTGCATCTATGTTCATGAGGAAAATGGGTCTATGGTTCTTTTGGTGGGTCTCTGTGGATTAAGTATCAGGATAAATGTGGTCCTATAAAAAGATTTAGACAATGTTTCTTCTGTTTATACTTGTGAAATAATTTGAAGAATATTGGGGCTAACTTCTTTGAAAATCTGATAGAAATCTGCATTAAAACCATCTGGCTCTGGACTTTTTTGTATGTGTGTGACAGACTTTTATTACTGCTTCTTTTACTAAGGGCTATAGTTCTGTTTAAATTGCTTATCTGATCTTGATTTAACTTTGGTAGGTGGCATATATTGAGAAAGTTTTCCATTTCTTTTAGATTTTCCAATTTGCTAGGGTACAGGTTTTTAAAGTATGTTCTTATGATTTTCTGGATTTCCTCAGTGTCAGTTATTATGTCCTGTTTTGATCTCCAATTTTACTAATTTTGATCTTTTCTTTTCCTTCTTTTCATTAAAATAGATAAGAGTTTTTTAGTCATTTTTTCAAAGAATTAATATTTTGTTTTATTATTATTTGTTCATTTTATTAGTCCTAAGTTGGATAATTTTTGACATCTACTCCTTTTGGGTTTGTTATCTTCTTTTTGTTCTAGAGTTTTTAGGTGTGCTGTTTGTTAAGTTACTAATATGAAGTCTCTTCAGTTCCATTTTCTTTTTATATCTAATCACTTAGTGCTTCTAACTTGCCTCTTAGAACCAATTTCTTTTTTTTTTTTTTTTTTTTTTTTTTTTTGGTTTTTTGAGACAGGGTTTCTCTGTGGTTTTGGAGTCTGTCCTGGAACTAGCTCTTGTAGACCAGGCTGGTCTCGAACTCACAGAGATCCGCCTGTCTCTGCCTCCCGAGTGCTGGGATTAAAGGCGTGCGCCACCACCGCCCGGCTCTTAGAACCAATTTCATTGTGTTTCAGAAGTCTGAGTTATGTTTTGTTTTTATTTTCAATCTACTCCAGAAAAATATTTAAATATTTTATTTTTCCTAATTTCTGTTTTGACACTTTTTTATCATTTGGTACTGAGTTGTTCATTTTCCATGAGTTTGTAAATTTTATGCTGTTTCTGTTGTTGGTATCCAGTTTTAATCTGTGGTGGTCAGATATGATGCAGTTATTTCAACTTTCTTGTACTTGATGAGACTTACTTTGTATCTAAGTATGTGACCAGTTTTGGAAAATAGAAAGTTCCATGAGGTGCTGAAAAGAAGGTGGTGTATTCTATTTGGTGGTGGGAGGCATGTGTTGAAATGTTCGGTAAATATTTGATAGGTCCATTTATTTTATGACATCAGTTTGCCCCAGCATTTTTTGTTTAGGTTTTGTCTGGGTGGCCTATCGATTGGTGAGAGTAGGGTATTGAGTGTATGAGAGCTAATATGTGACTTAAGGTATAGTGATGTTTTTTTGTGAAGTTTTATGCCCATATGTTTTGTGCATAGATATTAAAAATTATAATATCCTCTTGGTGTATTTTTCCTTTGATGTAGTGTCATTTCCTATTTCTTTAGTATGAGACTGAAGTCTATTTTGGCAGATATTGAAATTGTTACACCAGCTTGCTTCTTATATCTGTTTGCCTGGATTTGTTGAAGGAGAGAGGGCCTGATTTTGGTCCCGACCACCCAGCTAGCTTACACCGGAAATAATCACATAGAAACTGCATTCATTTAAACACTTCCTGGCCAATTAGCTATAACTTCTTATTGGTCAACTCTTATATCTTAATTCAACCCATTTCTGTCAATCTGTGTATCGCCACAGATTTAGAGGGGATTTACAAGTATGACCTAAATGAATTTTGTTAAATTTATTTTTTACTAGCCTAAAAACTGATGCATGCCCACAGAAACGCTAGTTATTTTCAGAATAATAGTTCCTAAATGAGCATGAGAATCACTAATTTATGTTTGATAAGCCCAAATTTGTTCATTTAATTCATAAAATACAGTATATTTTCTTGTTTGATATGGTGTGTATTAACAATATATCAATAGATTTAACTAAAAAGAAAGAAAGGAAGACAGAAGGATGATGTTATTAGTTTCTTTAATCTGATATTTTTCCTCCAAAGGTGAATCATTTGGTATTCACTACTATTCCAACACACAATATATACAACCATGAGGCTTATTGTATTATTATTTTCATGTTACTCTTATAAATCGGGTATCTGTATTTTTGCTGTTTACTATTATAGAGAACATTGTGTTCAGAGAACTTTGAAGACAAGTCAATATCTGGATGAAACCATAATTCTGAAATCCTAGTTTGGCAACACAAACTGAGTATGCAGGGAAATGAAGACGGGACAGGATCATAGAGTCAAAGTTTTCATCCTGTTGTAGTTAGTAAAACAGGTGAAGGTGAAGTAATGATAACTAATCAAGAGTACATTAATCTTTCCTTCTAGCTGAACAACTTTTTCAGGAGAAACAAAGAAAGAGGTGTAATTGTTGATCAAAGAAAACTCCAGGGAAATATTCAACTGCTTGTAATTTAATTAGAGATAGTCAACGTGATAACAGAGAAAAGACATCATAGCCAACATTTGAAGCAAGCACATTTAAGTGGTAAGAAAATAGCTATGAACTGGTGTCTTTACTACAAAGCTTCACAGAGAATGCAAGCTGTGTTGTTATCACTAAGTCTTTTCTAGTTAAAACTCTTTGAAAATTTAGAGAGTAGAAATACTCAAATTGAAACCTTTGATTATAAGAAGCGTATGAAAAGAGGTTGCTTTTTTGATTGCTTTAGAAAGGACTCCGAGACCACGGGGTAGAAGTAAATATTCCACTATAGCGGGGATTCTATAGCTGCAAAATAAAAAGGAATAGAAATCTGCTCCCCACCCCAGCCACAAGAACTTTTCAAGGGAAGGAAGGCACATGATCTTTATTACCACCAAACTGTGGGCAGGGTGCAGATCTAATTAGAGGAAGTTTTAAATTGTTTTTGAAACATGACTGGGGACATTTTGGATATTGGAGGTATTCATGCCAATAAAATATAGAATAGTGACAAGAACAGAATTTTTAGATGTTCAGTCACAGGGGAAAGTAGTACTAATATTTAAGAGAAAGAAAACACAGCATCCCTAAAATTTATGCATAAAATTTCTATATAGGAGAATATCAAGGAGCTACAGAAATAGAATATTATATATATGTAGAATATGAAACACCAGAATATAGAAAAAATACTTGTCCGTTTCTCCTTATCCCTTCTATGCCTTTCTTTAATTGTAACCCTTGCTATTTCACATAGTTTTCTCTTTTTCCAAGTACCTCAGAGAAGAGAACCTCAGGCAATTTCCCCTACCCTGCAGTTAAGCAGTTTTAGTGTGTTGTCAGGGAGGACTGACTGCCTTTGAGAGACAATATGAAAAAGCGAAGCAAAGTGGTATGTTTTTACCTGCAATAGTGTTCAGAGATGGCTTCTGTATTTGGACACTGTCTCTTCCTCACTGCTAATAGACACTCCAAATTAAATGTAAAAAAGAGTACACTTGCCAAACAAATACACCTTTAAGATATGTCTCAGCTTCCTTTCATTTGGACTAGCGACTTTGAGCCACTTCCAATAGAAGTATTTTGGAACTTTTATCAGGATGTACGTTCTAGTAATCAGTTTTCTAATATTGTTACAAACATCTGAGATAAGTGAGCTTCTGGAGGGAAGAGGTTTTTATAAGCTTTCACTTAGTTTTGAGAGTTTCAGTCTGTGGTCAGGTAGACTTATTTTCCTGAAGCAAGCAATGTGTCATGAGAGAGAGCAAGCATATAGCCCAAGATGTGCTCACATCATGATCAGAAATATAAGAATAATGAGTGTCCTGTGCTATTAGAGGCATGGCCTCAAGCAAATAAAGTTCTCTTTTAACCCCCATATTTTAAAGCCTTTTTAACTCTTCCAATAATGTCAAGATAGAGCCCAACTTGTAAAAGATGTGGTTTGAAAAAGTATGGCATGTGTAGACTCATGTGTTTGAATGCTTGGCCATAGAGAATCACACTACTTGTTGGAGTAGGTGTGACCTGGAAGAAGTGTTTCACTGCGGAGGCTAGCTTTGAGGTCTCATACATGCTCAAGCCATGCCCAGTGTGACAGACTACTTCTGCTGTCTGCAGAGTACGACGTGGAGCTATCAGCTCTTTCTGTAGCGCCATGTCTGCCTGCACACCCACATGTACTGCCATGGTGGTAATGGACCAAACTCCTGAAAGTGTAAGTCACCCCCAGTTAAATGTTTTCCTTTATAAGAATTGCCACATGTTGCTGTTTGAAAGATTTCCACAATAGTCCAGAATGGAGTATAATAAAGCTTTATTTATTAAGGGATTAAGCTCATAGAATTTATTAGGGGGTAAATGCACAGAATTTATTAGGGAGTAAACTCACAGAAAATAGTGATTCACAGTCCTCTGCATGTGCAAGGAACTGGAACAGAATCCAACAACCAAGGAGCCTGCACATGCTTTTTGTCTGCATATATAGTACATGAGACCAGTGAGCCAGTATCTTAAAGGCTATTGGTTGAAGGAATTCCCAGAGCAGCCATGGTCATGGTATCTCTTGACAGCAATAGAAACCCTAAAAGACAGCTGTTAGTACCAGATGTAGGGTATTATTGTGATAGGTCTGACCATGCTTTTGTTTGGAGAAATATGTAACACTTTGGGTTGGGAAAACAGTGGAATGCTGTAAATGGAGACTTTTCTCTGTCTTGCACAGTCCCACTGCACTGGTTTCTCTTCAACTGCTGGTGTGTGCATCCACTTATAAGATAACCAGAACTCAATGGCTTAATATTAATTGTAATTGTTTGAGCAATGGCTTAGGCATATTATTGACAAGCTCTCACAATTAAATTGGCCCATTTCTACTGATCATTACATAGCTGTGACTTAACAGTGATGCCCTGGTAAGTTCCTCCTTCAGTGACTACATGGCATCTTTCTGATTTTGTCTTCTTTCTCTCCGTATCTTTGGATTTCCTGCCTGACTCTATTCTACTGAAACAGCTTTATTCATCAACCAATGAGATAAACTCATATTTACTGCATACAGAAGGACATCCTGCATCACAATACTTTAAGTGCTGGCTAATGGACCATACTTGTAGGATCATGGAAGACAGTGGTGCTGAGGGTGGTTTGAACTGTGGGAGTCTGGCTCAAGATGTTTCAAAGAGAATTTTATTATGTTGCCTAGAGATCATTCTTGTGATATTTTGTCTTAGAATGTCGTTGCTTTTTGCCCTTGTCAAAAAATCTGCCTAAAGTTAAACTGAAGAGTTTTGGATTAATTCCCTTGTAAAAGCCTATGTACAGACTCTGTCTTGTGGTTATTAGTGTTGACTCTAATTAAGATTTATAATGAGAAGGAGCAAGCTTAAGAAGGAAAGATACAAAATGTACAGTTTGAGGAGAAAAGGAACAAGAAGGGGAATGGAACCAAGTCCTGTGTTCAAGGAGATAAACAGGTGACCTCAGGATGAGAATCTATCCAGCTAAGTTTTTAACTTAGTGAAAAGAAAAAGCTTAGAGCCAAATGTAGTGTCGCGTGCATTTAGTCCCCGTACTTGGAAGGCAGAAGCTGGTGGATCTCTGAGCTTTTGGCCAATAGCTATAGATCTATAGAGCAAGTTCCAGGACAGCTAAGTTTAGGCAGTGAAGAAAAATTTTGAAAACTGAAAGCTGGTGAAGACGTTATTGAAGATATAATTCTGGGCATGTTCAAGCCTCAGAAAATAGCAGAACTTGGCAGCTTTGGCCACATGTTTCTGGCTTTAGAGTCAAAGATAGAAAAAAGGAGTAATATAATTATTAAGTGTTATTAAATATTTCCCTTTATAAAGTTGCTGTGGTCATGGTGTCTCTCCACAACAATAGAAACCAGGAGGAGGACATTCGGGATCTAAGTCATAGCAGAACTAAGTGGTTATATGCTGTCTATTTTCTATATTTGCACCTGAATCTAGCTACATATTTATTGTTCCATTTGGTTGTAGTGAAGTCCACGGGGACCTTTTAAATTCTCAGATTAAGTTCTACCTCCAGTGGTAGTTCTAGACTAAAATTAGAGGGGTTACACTGTATTCCATGATATTAATAAGCTTCTATAGTTGGGAAGCACTGCTGGTGAATAATTATAGTCAACCTTCACCCATAACCATTTATAAAAAGCAATTAATAGTTCCACCCAGCTGTAAACATACAAACCGCAACAATGACCAACCCAGCAAGACAGTTCTGAGTTATTTGCTTACCCAGAACATCTTCTAAATTAATGCAGTATAAAAGTTGCTGAGCTAGGGGTAAGAATTTAGAAAAACCACTGAGAAGTTTACAAGTGAAACTGAAAGGATTATTCATTTGTGACGCTATGATGGTAGCTAAAAAACCCTGAAAACTTGAAGAACTAGTTAGAAACAGAAAGTGTGAAATAGCTTTATATTTAAATCACATTAGGTAAGCCATTAAAATACTGTGATAAAGTTGAAAATGTCCTAAAAAATATGCTATCATTGTCAGTACAGTAAATACAATATATATTATATTAATAAAAAGTTAAGATATGCTGAGCTGAGCTGAAGCCTGTCTCATTAGATGAAGTTGCTTTGTCTTAATTCACAGTCCTGTGCTCCACTTTTGTAAAGGTTTTAGGCTTTATAGTGTGCAGTGGCGTGCACTTTTTCCAATTTAGAGGTGCTATTCTCATGTTCTGAGGTGGTTCTTTTAAACTTTTAAACCTCATTTTCTGTCTTTCTGACTTCACTTATAATTCAGTTCTTCTTGTTGTTTTCTTCAGGAAAGCTTATAATGATATTAAAGCTTGCTCCACACCATTTGACTCCTTCATGTCCCAAATTCTTAGACAAATCTTGGAGGGAAATGTCCAGCCAGAAGTATTCTCTTCCATCTTTTTTAGGAATCTTGAACTATTGTAGATATTCCCCAGTTGCTTACAGTGTGATTCTTATTTTTTGAAATATTAAATCAATATTCTTGGAGGAATCTTGAACTATCATAGATATTCCCCAGTTCTTTACAGTGTGATTCTTATTTTTTGAAATATCAAATCAATATTCTGTTATTAGCAATACATAATATAGTAAGTATTGGTGGCTCAATATGACAATAGGCATGTTAGAATAGAAAAGACTCTTGGCCACAAGAATACAGTATCTGACTTGTGTGGAGTTTTAACATACCAACTTGGTTGGTTCAATTGCATGGGAAAAGGACCTCCCCTAGGAAGGTGGATTCATTTTAAGCCATGCTAATGAGATACAGGAAGTATCTAGACCTTTATTGAGATACTGAACTTTTTCTTCTTAGCATGCCTGCTTCCTATGCAGCAGCTTCACATTGCAGCCGTGTAAAGTTGGGCTTTGTTAACTTTTCTAAATTGTCTGAAAAGCATAAAACTTTCCTTTTTTTCTTTCTTTTTTCTAAGCATGCATTCTTTAAAAGTTTGGGCTTTCTCCACCAACATTTCAGGCTTCCCTTTGCATTTTTTTTTTTTGACAAGGTTTCCCTGTGCACTTCTGGCTGTCCTAGAACTCAGTTTTGTAGACCAAGCTGGCCTCAAACTCACAAAGATCCACCTGCCTCTGCCTCATGAATGTTAGGATTAAATGTGTGCACCACCACTGCCTGGCTGGGCTACCATAATCTTTCTCTGAAGTCTCCCTCCTCACCACCTGGTGTCTGGCCTCTAACATAAATGACACAGATTTTTTCCCTTCTCTGATCCACTCATCTCTGGGCAGCAGCTGAAGTTTATAGCTTTTTAGCTGTAATATTTTTTTCTTGTGTTTCCATTCAATTCCATTCTAAAATCTTTTTATTCATGAGACCATGAGCTTCAAAGATGACTCAAAATGTCCCTGTATTGCCAAAATGTCGTAAATGTAGTTACAAAAATGACTAAGATGGTTTAGGTTTACTAGTGAACCATAGAACATGAAAGGATTTTTTCTCATTTCCTATGAGAACGAGTCATCTTCTTAGTGTAAGATTTGCTTTGGCTTACAGGTTGGGAAGTTATAGGCTGTATTCATTCACTTGGTCTAATTGCTCTTTGATCTGTGAAGAGGCATTATATTATAAAGGTAGCATTGCCTGGTGACATCCAACAAACAAAAACAAGGAAAGAAGAAGATGCTGTGTTCCTGTAGTTCCTAGTTTCCTCTTCGGTTATATATCTCCAATGATCTAGCAACATCTGCCAAAGCCCTACTTGTTCAATATGTTTCAACTCCCAATAGCACCATGATCTAAGGACCAAGCGAGCCATCAGTACATGGATTTATAAGTGGGATTCAAGATCCCAATTATAACATTTTCTCCAGAAAAAGTTTTTGAAAATGTTTTATATTGTACAGACAAAAAAGTAAAGTAGTTTTAAAAATCATGTATAAATTAGTGCTTAGTGATTACCTCCACTGATATATTATATCTTAGAGAAAATGGAGACAATCTTAGAAACATAAGATTCAGTAAAGATAGGTATGTGTGTATTTAATTCATAAATACCCATAGTATTTCTTCATTTACTGTAGTTCTTTGCATAAGGTTTAGTTCTTGTTGGATTTTAAATGCAGCTCAAAGATCTATTGTTTTAAGCTTGGTCTGAAGTGAACTATTACTGGAAAGTGATAGAACCTTCAAAAGTTATGGGAATGTTTTAGGTCATTACTGGGAGAAAACAAAGATAGCTCCACTTTTTGCCCTGTCTTGTGATATCATCAGTCATGGTTCATTATGTACTTTGCCATGATACGTAGCCTTGTCATAGGCCCAAAAGCAAGATGGTCAACTGACCATGGACTGATACCTGAGAAGTGAGACAAATACATTCTTTTTCCATATCAGCTATTTCAGGTGTTTGTCATATGTTTGACAAACATAGGCATGACAAAAGTGTTCTACACTTAAATTATGCTGATGGTTGCAAATCTTTGTTAATGTTTTAAATCCGCTGAATTATTTGATCACTTTGAGTGAATATTTGTGGATTATAGCATACAAAAAATGTTCCTATACTGCAAATTGCTTAACATGCAAATTTTTACTCCTCTTCATCTCAGGAAAATGCTAGTGGAAAAAATGTTTTTACTACAAGAAATCTAAAGGTAGCTATACTTATCTCACAAAATCTAACTTGTTTAGTTTGTACATTTTTCTGCAAGCATCTTTAAGCCTGATGAAGTTTTCAGTCTTGCTAGTTAAGTAGGAGGGATTTGGCAAGGCAAATATATCACGGGTAGGAGTTATGGAAATGACTATCTTGAAATAATGCACAAAGTATTTTATCAGGATGCTATTCAGAACTAAATTCATTTTCCTGTATAAATATGTTCTTGTAGTTCTCATATACAACTTCATTTTTGTTGTTTGTGCTAGGATATTACAGCACATGGGTGTCTATGTTTTAAAGGTATAAGACTGGTTAAGGAAAGAAGATCTTTTTGAATAAGGCTTTACTTATATGCTGTGATTAATATAGTTATATCAGTGTTGTGACTCCACTAAAGCATAAAGATAAAGATTTTTTTTCATTTTTATAATTAATAGTAATTAGAATACATGAGTTTATTTAAAATGTGGAGGAAGAAAAAATAGGGAGGTTATCAGACAAAATGTCAAGTTGAAAGTTTAATATCCCCCATAGAAATAGCTACAAGTGAAGATACCATGGAAATTAATTTCTTTATCTTGGCAAAGATTACATGGCTAAACATAATAGAAAATTGATTATTGGAAAATCTGTATGACAAGGGCAGGATCAATAACAGTATTAGATTGATAAAAATATGTAATTGGATGATTACATTGTGCAGATGAAGGATAGGAAATTTCAAAGATTGATTTCATTCAGTTTTGGAAAAATATTGTGAATGAGCATATCATTCAAGGACTTGTTCACTGCACTTCTTAGCCAATCTTACCTCATCTACATGACTTCATCTCCACGTACTCACCGTCTTTCCCCCTTGTATCAACAGCAGGAATGGTAGTAACACTTAGTTACAACACTGCTTGCAGTTACAGAGAATTTTCTGCGTCTTACAGACAGTTTAAAACTGTTTACCAGGCATGCTGATTAGGTTTATACCAACTTGAGACAAGAGATAGTCATCTGAGAGGAGGGAGACTCTGCTGAGAAAATGCTTCCATAAGATTGTACTGTAGGAAAGCCTGAAGGACATTTTCTTAGTGATTGGTATGGAAGGGTCTAGTCCATTGTGAGGCCACCCTAAGGCCAGTGGTACTGGATTAACGAAGCTGAGCAAGACATAAGGAGCAGTCCAGCAGGCAGCACCCCTCCATGCTTCTGCAGCATCTTGCCTCCAGGTTACTGCTTTCTGTGAGTTCCTACTCTCACTGCTTTTGATGATGAACTCTTATATGGAACTGTGAGAGAAATAAATCCCTTTCTCCCCAAGTTGCTTTTGGTCATGGTGTTTCATCATAGCAACAGCAACACTAACAGCCAGCAACATTTTATTCATTCTGTATCAAAATGCTGAGGGGACTATTATTGCTACCTTCCTTCACCAATTGAACAAGACAGAAGTGTGGAAAGTATAACTGAACTTTTCCTAAACTAAGCTGAAAATAAACACTGAATCTAAATTCAAATCTGCCTTCTCTGATCCTAAAGTCCATGACATTCTAGACTTTCTATTTAGAAGTATTTACAGTTCTGAAAAGAAGTGTTATTATTTCATACTTTACCAAACTTTTATTCTGCTTGTTATGCTCTTCTTTATTGCTCCCCTGGTAGACTCTAAGACTTCCGTCCCACAAGATCAAATCTCATGTGAATTCTCTCCGTTAAGCATTCTCCTAATCAGCCTTGCAGAATTGATGACTCTGTTGTTTGTACTCCCTTTGGTCCTGGTCCAAACTGCTAATCTTACCTTATCCTAATGTAGTGTGATTACTTATGCACACATCTGTCTGGAATATATTGAACATACAACATATGTTGTCAAATGGATGGGGGACTGAATAAACGAGTGCACTGTACACAGAAAATATCATATTATCCCGACTAGAAACACAAGCTTGCTATAGTACTCATTAAAACTGATCATTTATTTAGGTTTTTAGAGCAGGTAATAGTTATTTCACTACAGTAATTACAGAAATGTTCTCAGAAAGGATTAATTTACATTGATGGGGATTAGCTTATTAGCATAGTTTTACTGGATTTGGCTACAAGTATTCTCTATGTCATCTTTTCTTAAGGTTTTCTGCTTAACCTACCATCAATTATGAGGAATATATATTAAAAGAAAAAGCACTTAAAATTGGAGATACCAAAAGTGAGTGACAACCTTCTATGAATTCTGTATAGCGAAAATGAATTTTTTTAGTTTGATTAATTTTTGGCTACTTAGAGTTTGAGTAAAAAATGTACTGATTGGCCAAAGGCAATTTTCTTTGGGAGAAAAATCATTTAGAAGAGAATGTCAACCACAATAATAGGACAATCGATCTCAGAGGATTCCAGGTAAGCTCCCCAGTTCCATGTTGTCTTATATATAAGTTTCAGGAAGAGGAAGAGCAGTAAATAGAACCTGAAATAGCTATTTCAGCTAAGTTATTTTGTCCATGCTTGAATTACTTTGCGGGTTTTTTCTTACAGTAAGACGATACAGTGAGAGGAGAGGGAGGAGGGAAACTGTTATGTTCTTTAGTAGAAAGATCACACAGATTTTCTTTTGGTTTGGACTTGTTTGGGATATTTCAAAGGCTCTGGAGGAAATCACATCAGGTAACAGCATTAGCATATTATCCTAAGGTGCTTGTGACACAACAGAGTTGGTATTAGCAAGCATATCCATTGCTTTTCTCATGGTTGTCATGCAATTATCTGGTAGAACCATTGTAAATTAGGAATGGTTTATTTTGGTTTATGGTTTCAGAGGCATCAGTACATCATATTGGGGTGAGCATGTCAGAACAAAGTAGCCCTGAAATCAGCAAAAGGGATTAGGAAGGAGCGGAGCAATCACTCCAAAGATACCTTCCCAGTGATTTACTTTGTCCCATTAGTCTTTGCCTCGTACATTTTACCATTGCAAAATAATATTTCGGGAATCCATCCGTTCCTTAGGTGAGATCCTCCATGGTCTAACTTGAGAAAATGCTTTCACAGATGTATCTGAGCTGTACCTTTCAATATCTCTGGTGTTTTTTAAACAAACTCAGCTGATAATCATAATTAACCAGCAAAAGGAGTTTAGTGGATATCAAGAGCATAGTGGGAGTTGAGTGTCATTACAGATGGAAGTTAAAAGCATGAGATTCTAGATTTTATGTGAATGGCCAGTCTGGTGGACCTTTGAGGGTATCAAAACACTGAAAAAATATGGGAGGGATGATACAGTTTTATCATTTTTTTTTGTAAAAAAATGGATTTCCATGGAGAAGTTGAGCCAATAATTGATAGAAACTAATGAGCACCAAAGACAATCACCTGAGAGATAGTGCGGCAAGGAAAAGAAAACCAAATCTTGTAGTATTTAGAGGTTCTTGGAGGAACTTGTTAACTACAGGGGATGAGATTAATTATTTACAGAATAACATAAAGGAAGGAAGAAAACATCATTTGTACTTCTTCACTAGTCTGAAAATATTTATTACTTAATTTCAGAAACAGGTTATATATCTGTAGTGCAATCTGCAAAATCAAAATGCCGCTATGTTTTCTTATAAAATCAGAGTACCATACATTTGTACAACAAGTACATTTTTGCTCTTTATTATATCACTAGTTTGATTTCTTAAAATGCTTTACCACTCCCTTTCCCCTACACCTTACTTTTCCTACTTCAATGCATCCCTTTTCTGGAACAGAATCAAGTATTCAGATTCTTTTGTAAGAACTCAATTGTAATAGGTTAGGATAATCAGCCAGGCCCATCCCTCCATTCCAGTCAGAGTTAATCTTTGATGGTACATTAAACCAGAGTAGAAGCCTTTATATCTTATCATCTCTTTACACTTCAGGATCCAAACCCTGTTAAATGTATTGTGTACTTGAGGGTAATGATAAAAATCAAGGGTTAATTATTGATGAGAGGGAGAGTCATGCCAAATTATTTGCCTTTTATCACTTTAGGCAATCTGCCAATTGTAAATCTTGGGTAAAGATAAATAAATAAATGACACATCACATTCCTAGGAGATTGTATTGACGATCATGGTCTTTCATCTTATGAAAATCCAATAAATCCAATAATCCACTCAGTAAGGTTCAGTGTGACTTGAAAACACATCATATTTCTAAATGTTTTACTCACATTTTGGACTATCTGTTCTCTGTATAAGGTGGCCAAACTACTTCTTCAAACTCATCTACCCCGACACTTTTAAATAGGTAGGATACCAGTAGGGAAGTTCTTTAAATTATGGTATTTATTTTCTATATTTATGAGAATATTTAAGCAATACTTGGAATTCTATTGGCAACAAACATTCAGAGAAGTCAATGATAGTCTGCTTCTCATAGTACTGGGGTTATCTGTGTCTTGCTAACTCTTACCTTTTGTTATCTTCTTATTTCAGATTTTCTATAATAACACTATTTCCATGACATATACTATTTTGTTGTGTTATATAAAAATATTATTTTCTGCTTATTTAGAATAAACATAAGCCTACCATTTAAAAACGGATTAAAAAAATTCTATGATGTGTGGCATTTCACATAATATGATGATAAACTTAGAGAGGAGTTGAATACACTAGAAATGTGACATTATTTTCTGACAACACCTGAAGTTATTGGATCATATAGTTCTCTATTCATCCTAATATGCCAGAACACATCTCTAAATGGGAATCCTCTTGAATCCGGATGAAACCAAATCTGAAAATACTGATGGCACATTGCATAATTTGATAGTCAGGCCTCCATTCCTGACTTTTGTCAATAATAATTTTCCTACCACATTTAGATTCACATGGTGCATTTTGACATCTAATCTCCTTTCATCTTGTTCAGTCAGGAATGATTCTTCCGACTTTGCTTTCTTTTCTTTTTCTAAAATATATGCTTACTATTTTATTGCGTGTAAAACTGGTGTATCACCTCTACCTTTGAAACAAACCACTATAAATTTTAGTATAAATTGAATATTTTCTTTTGTTAATTGTTTCTTTAAGACAATCCCTCATTTCTATTCTTATTCTGAGTTCTAGTTATTCCTTCATATATTTTCATTTATTTTGTGTGTTTCCTCCCTCATTTATTTTGTTTACATATTTATATTTTGAATTTCAGTTAATACTTCTATTTTGCTGAATTCAACTTTCCAAAAACACCATCCCTAAATACATGACAGCTGCTTCCAAATGTTAAAACCAACTAGTTTCTGAAGTCTGTGTTCAGTATCATGTAGAAGTCCTAGATAATGTGATTTAAAATGTAGCAAGCTCTACCAAATTTCATCTTGTAATAATAATCACAGTTTTTGACACCTGTGATTAACTCCAGAGAAACTAATCCTTGATACCATTTCATTCTCTTACCAAGTCACATCAGTTCTTGATTTGCATACTGGGTCAATAACTAATATATTAATATATTAATTGCATATGGTGCATGGTCATTTATTAAACAGAGAATACTTTGGGTCAAAATGGGTAAACATATTTTATAATATGTAACATTCAATATTTTTCAGGTTCATTGAATTTCTCCTATTTTTCTTTTCTTGAAATTAGACTTTTTTGATTTGACGTATACTGATTATGGTTTCCCTTCCCGCAACTTCTTCCAGATCTTCTCCACTTTACCTCCCATCTAAATCCACATCCTTTCTGTCTGTAGTAAACCAGCAGTCTAAAGAACAAAAATAAAATAAGATAAAAACAAAACAAACAAACCAGAATAGGACCAAACAAATAGACAAACATCAGAAAGAGCCAAAGAAAAAGCACCAGAAGCACATCTGGAGGCAGAAATAGATATGTACAGAAATCCCATTAAAACCGTAATATACTGAAAGATTCCCTAAGGTTAAAAAAATGCCCTGACAAAATATTATGAGGCAAAGAATCTTCAAAAACGCCATTGAGTTCATCCGTGTTTATCAATCATAAAAGCTAGTTTTATCCCCAGTGAGACTCCTCTGGAGAAAACTACTTTTTCATTTGTGAGTGGTTGCCAACTGGAGATACTTTCTGGGTTAGAGATGAGGGCTTGTGTCTTCTCACAGCTCTAAACCCCATCTGGCACAGACCCAAGATGGCTCTGAAAATTCCATCATACTCGGTGTGAGTACATTTGGGTGTTGGCCCCTCCGTGACCACAGTGTCTTCTATCCTTGGTGTTCTCTTTTCTACTCTTACTCTTACACTCTTTTTGTTTCCTTTTTGCATGATTTCCAGAGCTTTCAGGGGAGATTTAATTAAGATAATCCATTTAGAACTGAGTGAGCCAAGGTTTCTCACTCTCTGCACATTGTCTGATATATATTGGTTTTTCAAGACAGGGTTTCTCTGTGTAACAGTCCAGGCTTTCCTGAAACTCACTTTGTAGACAAGGCTGGCCTCAAAGTCATTGAGATCTGCCTGCCTTTGCTTCCTAAGTGCTGGGATTAAAGGTGTGGGCCACCATATATATATATTCGGGGTTATTGCATAGATAATGTGTCTTCTCTGCATTCTATTGTAGTAGTTTATAATATACTTAGTTATAGGAAAAAACAGAATTTTCCATGCCTTTCTTCTCTCAGCAATGTAAAGCAGATTCTTTAATCTAGGTGTGATGGTTTGAAAGAAAATGACACCCAAAGGGAGTGGCACTATAAGGAGTTGTGACCTCTTGAAATAGGTGTGACCTTGTTGGAGGAAGTGTGTCACTGTAGGGGTAGGCTTTGAGGTCTCTTTTGCTCAGGCTTCTCTCATTGTGACAGGAAGACCACACCCTGTTGCCTGAAAGATGCAACTTTGCCAACACCATGTCTGCCTGCCTGCCACTATATTCTCAGGTGTCATACTCCTCACCATGATGATAAAGTACTAAACTTCTGGAAATGTAAGCTACGCCCTAATTAAATGTGTTCCTTTATAAGAGTTGCCATGATCATGGTGTCTCTTCACAGCAACAGAAACCCTAAGACACTTGGTGAGTAGTTTCTTGCTCATTCTGTTTTTATCGCAGTGCGTACTGACAGATTTCTATTTTGTCAGGTGAGTGGCAGTCTATTACTATACTGATTTCTTCTGATGTTCAAGATTTCCCACATTCATCTTGGTACAAAATCCAGAAGATTTCTTCCTTGTCCTTTCAGTACGTCTCATCACCCTGAGAACAGTTTGTTACATTTTGGCTCAGCAATATGTTCTCAATTCAGTTTATACACTGTTTGCTGGGAGCCAAAGCTAATTAACCCTTCATGCACTCCTCAGTTGCTATAGTTGCTTACCCAACACTCTTCCTGATCAGCAAGTTCACTTCCTTTCAGGCAGGATCTAGAAGCATATTCTGAACTGTCCCCATTTTCTACCCTAGAGAGTCTTCATTCTGCAGAGACTACCTTCTCATACACATTTATGTGCTCTTGCTGAATCTATGAGTTGGACTTTGGTGTCAGAACTGAGTTTGTGTGGGTATCCTTTTCACCATTTGGAGTTATTATGTTTACTCAAGGCCATCAGTACCACCCTTCAGTTCGTTAGACCTCTTTATTCTTTGATGCTGCCATCAGGGCCACTGAGGCATGGTATCTCCTATGTGTTGCAGGGTTCTGAAGTTGATTTGTTTTATCTAGAGAGGTTTAGAATGATTTAAAGAAGAGTGATGGGATTTTAGATGAACTTAAATCAAAAGTCCTAAAATTATAATGTTAGCTTTATAAATTGCCTATTCAAAACCAGAATTTGTTACTTTCTCAGTAAAACACCAAACATAGAAGAGTGTCTCAAATTCTATGTAGATGTTTGCCTAATATATCTTGTCATCCTTAGATCTTCCTCTCTAGTTGAAACTCAAGCAGCTGACATCATTTATGCAATAGACAAATCACCCTGTTTGGTGATTAGTACAGTCTGTTCACTATTGCCTATCTCTTTGGCTGCTTCTCTGACTCAAGAAATTCATCTTATCCTTTGGTAATAGAAGCAAGCATCTATACGTGGTGTAGGAGGTCCTTCTGTCTTTGTGTTGCTTTCATTGGTTAATAAAGAAACTGCTTTGGCTTAATTGATAGGGCAGAACTTAGGTAGGCAGAGAAAACAGAACTGAATGCTGGGAGGAAGAAAGGCAGAGTAGGGAGACATACTATGGAGCCGCCAGAGACAGACATGCCCGATAGGCCATTGCCACGTGGCAATACACAGGTTAATAGAAATGGATTAAACTGAGATGTAAGAGTTAGCCAATAAGAAGTTAGAACTAATGGCCCTAGCTGTAATTTAACTAATACAGTTCTGTGTGGTTATTTCAGGTGTAAGCTAGCCAGGCAGCCGGGATGAACCAGCAGGCCCCATACTCTGCAACATATGAGTGGTTTTTTTCCTGAATCTACTTATACCTACCACAGTCCGTTACTTATACTGGTACAGAAAATTGTTATAAAAATGCAGTTGTATCATATTAGAGATTTCTGTGCTCCTTCCCTTGATGTTAGGATGAATGAGAATATTTCCAGTCCTCTTTATAGAAATGTATTCTGATGCTACTTGACAAAGCAAGACCTGAGGACTAGCTTCTTGGAGCTATGCATCCATCTATTCCATTACTTCCCAAAGTTCCTCTGCCTGGATTTCTTTGCTGTCACCTCAGTCAGTTCCTTGCTAAAACTGACACAGAGCATCAGCATATGCATTCCTCTTCTGCTTGTGCGTGATCCCACCATGCACACACAAATACCACTCCTTAATACAACTCGTTCTTCTCATCCAAATTGTGAATTATGCCCTGAGGCCAGCACACCTGACTGCCTAACAATGTCATTTATCTCATTTGGGCTTTCTCGCTTATGACATTCCTCTTATCACAGATATCCATTCATGTTTGTACTTGATAGATAACAGCCTTACTGTTATCCTGAGACTCCTCACTAAAAAAATGACTTTTTGTTGCCAGGTATACAATATGTACATGTATATATTCTATATTGTATATATTATGCATCATCTACATAGAGATGGTGTAATTTATTGAGCAAATCACAGTTTAATTATGGATGAGAATCCAAGGGAACTTTTTTTCTCCATTTACTATAGGATTGTGTCTCTGAATAGTTTTGTTCAATATGCTGCTGATTTATTATCAGTATAAGTGTTACTTAGGGATGATCTTCTTTCAAAATATCATTCAGACTGGAATACACTGCCCAATAATCATTTCAATTTCTAAAACCGGCCAAAAATAAAACCCAAGTATAAATACTAAATATTATAAATTGATATTATATACCAGTTGCTTATCTTCTGCCTCCTAATAGTATGTAAACTGATAAAAAATAAGTTAAACTATAATATCATCATGACACTGCTCAGCCAACATTTTCCATTCAGCACCAGGAGAGTAAAAAATAGCTATAATTTATAAAAAGATAATAACATTTTATCTTTCTTTCCATTTGGCAATGATGCTGAAAATATAAACAATACCTCAAATTCATGATCTGCCACTCTTTAGCAGCCCCAAAATAAAATGGGATGACTGATATTTTACTTACATCTTAGGATAAAATTTGTGGATGTCAGAGTTGGACTGTTATTAACGAGATGGTTATTTTTGCCTGTCTTTTTTCAGTAAGTCTATTAGATGAGTGTTATGTGATATTTGCTGAGATGTTACAAGGGGGCTCAGACAGGGTTGGGAGTTGCCCTAGCTTGCATTTTGTGTGGGCGCTTGTCATGTTACTTTCAAAGGAGGTTATTATATCTGACAGGATATCTCAGTTTATTTGATCGGATATTCATTTTTCATAATCTCCAAAGGGAAAGGGTATAATTTCAACCCAGTGTGAGAAGTTCTGAGCACAAATAGCCCTCCCACCCATCACAAATTGAAGTGCATTGCTCCAAGGTAAGAGCAATCCTGTCTGTTTTCAACTGGCTTTGTTTACATTATATGGGAAAAAGATACTATCACATTTATTGTAAAATATTAGGGGAAAACATAATTGATAGAATAAAATCATTTGGCATACACACTGCTTCAGCACGTGTAGCTTGTTGCTGTGTAAGGAAGATATTAAATTCTTTTATAAATACCTGCTATTAGCACTTAAATGAAAAAGTAAACATTTTCATTTTGTATCATTTAACCATTTTTTGTTATTGTTGGCAATTCCTTCAGAAAAATCACTTGCTGTACTAACATATATTAATTTCTCAATATAATAATTCTAGACATTCTTATAATTACTATACTACATAAATGGGTGAGATCTTGCAAATTCTAGAATCTTATGAAATTCTACAGTGCATTTTTAAAATCTACTTTCTTCCTGTGTAAAAATCCTAGTTTCTTCTGAAATGGAGATAGTAATAATGTCTACTCTGGGTAACTTTGCTGCATTTACATAAGTCATATCAAGAAATTCCTGTACCCTTAAATATGTTAAGAATCAATAAATATCAGTTTCAGTAGGAATGGAATAGGGTGTTCTAGTTCATCAATAGGCTTTCAGTTTCTTTCTGTGTTTATGGAGTTATGCTAAAGAGTGAATTAAAGGAAGACTACAACTGATGATAACAGAAAAGGCAGGATTGCAGATATTCTAGAAAGCCTAGCATGTCTCAGGAAACTTCAATTAAAATGAAGTAGTTTTCACTGCATATCACTTTTTACATTCCATATTTCTGGGAATTGTAATGACTGAGAAACATATCACACTACTGTAAGAGACCTGACATTTTCTCTTATCTACATAGAACTAACGTGGAAGAACAGGGTGGTGGAGAGGGAGGAATTAAACAGAATAGCTAGAACTAACTTGAAGGATAGGGAAGTAGAGAGGAAGGAATCATGAAGGAGGTGTTTAAAGGAGATATGAGGAGTAAAGCACATAAGGAGATCTGAGACCAGGGAGAAGTGAGAGTTAAAAAGAATCACGGTCTGAGCTCTTAAGGTCCAAATGAGGAGCAGAATGAGGGAGAACATGAACAAGGAAGTCAGGACCACGAGGAGTGCACCCACCCACTGTGACAGTGGAACTGATTTTTTGGGAGACCACCAAGGTCAGCTGGACTGGGACTGAATAAGCATGGGTTGAAACTGGACTCTCTGAACATGGCGGACAATGAAGGCTGATGAGAAGCCAAGGACAATGGCACTAGGTTTCGATCCTAATACATGAACTGGCTTTGTGGGAGCTTAGCCTGTTTGGACGATCACCTTCCTGGACCTAGATAGAAGTGGGAGGACCTTGGTCTTCCCGCAGGGCAGGGAATTTGTACTGCTCTTCAGTATCGAGAGGGAGGGGGAATGGAGTGAGGGGAGGAGAAGAGGAGTGGGGATAGGGAAAGGGGAGTGGGGGGAGGGGGCAATATCTGGGAGGAGGGGGAGGGAAATTGGAAAAGGGGACGGGTGGAAATTTTAACTAAAAAACAATAAAAATAATAAAAAAAAGAATTAAAAAAAAGAATCTATGTAAACTACACAGAGTTTTTTAGAAAAAATTCATCTTGATCATCAGTCACTGGTTCTCATTGTCCTGTCTCTACTTCCATCAGCTGACTTAATTAGGACTGCTTGTTTATTACAGAAAGTGATTTTAATGAATGCTTAGTTTTCCCTATGAATGCAATGAAGCTTAAAGTAATGGAACATTTTTTATATATTGAATAAGAAATACATTTAAAAACCTTTTTGCGTTATTAAAGGGGTATATTTTAAAGCCGGGCAGTGGTGGCGCACACCTTTAATCCTAACACTCAGGAGCCAGAGGCAGACAGATCTTTGTGAGTTTGAGGCCAGCCTGGTCTATAAGACCTAGTTCCAGTATAGGCTCCAAAACTATAGAGAAACCCTGTCTCAAAAGAAGGGGGGGTTTATTTTAATGAAAAAATACGCTTGGCAATTTTTAAACAATATGAAGGGCATGTGTGACTCTCCTGATGTAAATCAGGACACTATAATAAGCTAAGACCCTAAACAATAGAGGAGAGTGTTCTGAACTGGCCTTGCCCTATAGTCAGACTGATGATTATCTTAAATATCACCATAGAACTTTTATTCAACAACAGATGAAACCAGAGGCAGAGACCTAAGTCGGAGCACTGGACTGAGCACCCTAGGTCCAGTTAAAGAGTAGAAGGAATGAGAATGTGGGTAAAGAAGTCAAGACTACGAAGGGTTCATCCTCTGAAACAGTTTACCTGAGCTAATGGAGCTCACCAACTCCAGCTGGACTGGAAAGGAGCAAGCATAGGACCAAACTAGTTCCTCTGAATGTGGTTGATAGTTGTACGTCCAGGACAGACTGAGGGGTCACTGGCAGTGGCACTGGGATTTATCTCTACTGCACGTACTGGCTTTTTGGGATCCTATTCTCTTTGAATGTTAACCTTGCTCAGCCTATATGTAGTAGGGAGAGCCTTGGATCTTCCACAAAGAAAGGTGCCTTACCCTCTCTTAGGATTAGAGGGGAGGTGGGTTGGGAAGGTGTGTGAAGGGAATGGGAGAAAAGGAGGGAGTGAGGATTTGAATTGGTATTTTAAAAAAATCTAATAAAAATGAAAAAAAAATAATGGTCATTTTTTTTTTTTTACAAAAAATGATCAGTATTTATGAGAGGAGCTTTATTTAACCATTGATTTTTATGCATACAAGGTCATTATGTTTTATATAACCCACTTCTTTCCTACAATGTTATCCTTAGAATAATTTTTTTTGACAAGCATTTATGGAAAATCTACAAATTCTGTGCATGCTGTTAGACTTTCAGGATACAAAGTTGTGTTTCGAGTGGTCCTCACAAGCGAAACTGTTCTTTGCTGGGTATGTCTGATATTTTGTTAGTGTGACTTAGCTTTGTTTTCAAGTTACTTTACTGGATGAGTGGCTAAATGGTCATGACTAAAACCCTCTAAAAAGACTCAACAGTTTCAATGGGAATCATCAACAGGTAATTGGAATTGTAACATACTGTCTACATATATGTACGTGGGAACAAATCTGTGCCGATGTGTGGGGGCCAGAAGAAAACTCCGATGTTATTCCTCAGGTGTCATCGGCCATGATGGTTGTTTTTGTTCATTGTTGTTATTGTGGAGAGAGACTTTTGTTGACTTGGAACTCACAAAAGATGTTACACTCGCTGACCAGGAAGCACTATGGGTTTACCTGTTTCTTTCTTTCTGGCACTGGGATTTCAACAATAAATAGTTTTTATTTTTGTTAGTTAAATTTATTAATTTATTTTGCATCCCGACCTCAGTTTTCTCTTCTTCCTCTCTTTCCATTCCTTCATCTGCCTCTCCTTTATCCCCTTCATTCCTCCTCTGTTCCTGTTCAGAAAGCGTAATACCTTCCATAGTCAAAAAACTATGGCATATCAAGTTGAGGTAGAACTAAGCTCCTTCTTCCTATTAAGGATTGGTAAGACAACCCATTATTTTGGGGAATAAGTTTTCAAAAGCCTGCTGGAGCATCAGGGATGGGCCTTGCTTCTCTGTTGTGAGTTCTATGAGTAGACCAAGTTACACAACTGTCACACGTATGTAGAGGGCCTAAGTCAGTTCCATGCGGGCTCCTTGACTGTTGGTTCAATGTCTGTGAGCGCCTATGGGACTGGGATAGTTGTCTTTGTGGGTTCCCATGGGATGACTTTGATCCACTGGTGATGTGGTATTGGGGTCTGGTGCCCCAACATAAACTATCTCTCTGGACCGGCATGGAGGCACAGGAATAATTGATACACAGTTCACACAGCAATATTGGAAGAGAATCTCAGGGTTCATCCCAATCCTGAAGATCATCTATATTTATTTTTTTAAGCATCTTTTATCCCCCAAGGTAAACTGAGGGGCAAGTTCATTAGCATTCTGTTTCTGGGGTAGCAAGACTAAAGTCAAGTCCATAGCTCTGTCACTAGCTTGGAATTGACACCTCTTCTCACGCAGTCTCCATAATTACAAAGAAAGGAGCAACACAACACCAGCATATCCTGAATTTAGGAAACAGCCAGTCTGAAGACGCTTTTTATCACCTCTGTTGCTGTTGTAGCTCGAGAGGCTGGCTGCTGATACAATGCAGAAATATGTCGCCTGTATAATATTGCCCTACAATGTGGTGATGTGATCCTCTCTATGCCGTGATTACCATTAATTAATACAGAAACTGCTTTGGGCCTATAGCAAGATAGACCAGAGGTAGACAGGAAAAACTAAACTGAATTTTGGGAGAAAAAAGGCGGAGTCAGGAGAAGCCAGGTAGCCCTGCCAGAGACAGACACCAGATGGAATCTTGCTGGTAAGCAACAACCATATAGCAATACACAGATTAATAGAAATGGATTAAATTAAAATGTAAGAGCTAGCCAATAAGAAGCTGGAGCTAATAAGCCAAGCAGTGATTTACTCAATATAGTTTCTGTGTGGTTATTTTGGGGCTGAAGAGCCAGGAATTAACAAGTGGCCTCCTACTACACACCAGCTCTTAAAATTCTTCTTCCCTATTTTCAACAGGATTGCCAGAGCTCAGTCCAGTCCTTGGCTGTGGGTCTCTGCATCTGTTTCCATCAGTTACTGGATGAAGGTTCTCTGATGACAATTAGGGTAGTCACCAATCTAGTTATAGGAGACAGTCAGTTCAGGCTACCTATCCTTCTATTGCTAGGAATCTTAGCTGGGGTTGTCCTTGTAGATTCCTGGGAATTTCCTTTGTATCAGGTTTCTACCTGACCCTGAGATACAAACGCATCACGACATCTCATTCATCACTTTCCCTGTCTATCTTACCTTCAGCCCAGTCCCTCATGTCCTCATTCCCATCCACCCACAGTTTACCCCGGAGTTCTCTTTTATTTCCCCATTCTCAGGTAAATCCACATGTCCCTCTTTGTGCTCTCCTTGATACTTAGCCTCTCTGGAGCTGTGGACTGTAGCATGATTATCCTTTATTTTACTGCTAATATTCACTTATGAGTGAGTACATACCATATTTGTCTTTCTGTGTTTGGATTACTTCACTTGGAATTATTTTTTTTCTAATTCCATCCATTTACCTTCAAATGGTCTGATTCCATTGCTTTTAATCTCTTCTCTCAGGTTTAGAGTAACTGGATTTATGTTGAGGTCTTTGATCCACTTGGACTTGAATTTTGTGCAAAGCAATAGATATGGATCTATTTGCATTCTTTTACAAGCTGACATGCCAGCACCAATTGTTTTCCCTTTTCCATTGTATAATTTTATCTTCTTTGTCAAGAATTGGGTGTTCAGAGGTGTGTGGATTCATGATTCAATAGCATTGATCCACCTGTCTGTTTTTAATGCCAATACATGCTGTTTTTATTATTGTAGCTTGAAATCAGGGATGGTGATACCTCTGGAAGTTCCTTTATTGTACAGAATTTTTTTTGCTGTCCTGAGTTTTTTGTTTTCTATATAAAGTTCAGTATTATTTTAAATATGTAAAGAATTGTATTGGAATTTGGGTGGAGTTTGTATTGAATCTGTAGATTGCTTTTGGTAAGATACCATTTTAGTACATTGATTCTGCCTATTCAAGAGCATGGGAAATCTTTCTATTTTCTGATATCTTTTCCAATTTCTTTCTTCAGAGACTTAAATTTTTTGTTTTATAGGACTTTTACTTGCTCAGCCAGAGTAACCGCAAGATATTTTATATTATTTGTGACTATTGGGAAGGGTATTGTTTCCTTGATTGTTTCTTCCTCAGCCAATTTATCATGTGTATATAGGAGGCTACTGATTTCTTTTCTTTTTTTTTCTTTTTTTAGTTAATCTTGTATACAGCCACATTGCTGAAGGTGTTTATCAGCTGTAGGCATTCCTTGGTGGAATTTTTGAGGTTGATTCTGTATACTATCTTATCATATACAAATAGTGATACTATGACTTCTTCCTTTCTAATTTGTATCCCTTTGATCTCCTCTTGTCTTATTGCTCTAGCTGGATAGGCGAGAACTATATTGAAAGGGTTTGGAGAGAATGGACAGCCTTGACTTGTTCCTGATTTTGGATACTGGGATCAAATGCAGGTTTTCCTACTTAGAAGCTAAATGTTATACACACTCTGCTATCTTCGCAAGCCTAAAACTTACTTTGTAATTGTTTATGGTTATTGAGTACAATGTGTTTTTTTTTTTTCTTTTTGGTTTTTCGAGACAGGGAATGTGATTTTTTGTAAGTGTGTATGTATTATTTTACTGTGCATATTCATGTGTGTTTGCGTACTTACATGTGTGTGAACGTGAGTTTGTTTGTAGTACAATTATGCCTTGAATGTGGGGGCAGTGATGGATAGCCAACATTGTTGCCAATTGTCTTTCTCAATTGCTCTTCACCATATATATTGATAAAGGGACTCTTGCTGAATCTGGAACTCCTCATTTTAGCAATTATGGTGAACCAGCTTGCTCTAGGGATTTTGTTTCTGCTTCCTTGAATGGTGGGATTATAAGAAGGCTACCACTCCCACATGGCACTTATATGCTGGAGATACAAATTTGGGCCTCATGCTAATGCAGAAATCTCTTTACCCACTGAGCCATCCCCCCAAACTCCAATGTGATATTTTGATATATATATATATACACTTAGTCAAAAGTAATACATGTTTTTATTCGTAATTTTATTATTTTTACACAATATATTTTATTATGTCTTCCCCTCCTCCCAAATACTCTCAGCTATTGACCACTCCTTGACATCCAGCTACATTATTTCTTTTAATGAGGTGAAATGTTATTTCATTCTGGTTTTGATTTATATCATCCCAATGATTGTTGATGTTGAAAATTTTCTTCATGTGTCTTATGGCCATATGCATACCTCTTAAGAAATATTCATCCAGATGTTTTTTATTCATTTTAGAGTCACATTATTTATTTACTTAGCATTTAGTAGTTTTAATTCTTATGGATTTGGGATACCAATTTAATTAGATGTTTGGTTTGCAAATATATTTGTGTAGTTCTATTCATCAGCTAAATTGACATCTTTGTATGTTTTTCTTCTTTCTTTACTGTGTTGAGGCTTGTAGCTTGAATTAATACCACTTTTCTATTTTTGCTTTTGTTTCCCTGTGTTTGTGGAGATTATTTTTTAAAAAAGTCATTACTGAGCATTTGTGCTTCTTTATCAGTCATTTGATGCAGTTGCCAGGGAACGGGCACATATTGTGGCAAGACAGTTTGATTTAAAAGCCTGGAAAAGTGGCTGTACAAGTTTGCATTCCCACCGGCAGTTCCCCTTACTGTATATTTCTCCTGCATAATCCATCCTCAGGGTTTTTGATCTTAGCCATTCTGACAGGTGTAAGATATTATCTCAGAATTGTTTTTATTTGCATTTCTCTGATGGTTGAGGATGTTGAGCAATTCCCAAATTGTCTTCCAGCCATTTGAGTTTCTTCTGTTGGGAATTCTCTGTTTAAATCTGTACTCCACTTTTAATTGGATTTTGATATCTAGTTTCAAGAGTTCTTTATATATTTTGGAGATCAGCCCTATCTCAGATGTGGGGTTTGTGAAGGTCTTTTCCCATTTTGTAGACTGTTGTTTGTCTTGTTGACCGTGTCCTTTGCCTTAGAGAAGTTTCTTATTTTCAGGAGGTCCCATTTATTACTTGTTGCTCTCAGTGTCTGTGCTACTGGTGTAATATTTAGGAAGTGGTCTCCTGTGCCAGTGTGTTCAAGGTTACTTCCCACTTTCTCTTCTCTCAGGTTCAGTGTAACTAGATTTCTATTGAGGCACGGAGACAGCTGACTCAGGCTAGCGGGAGCTCACTGATGGACTGATATCTGGGGCACCTGCATAGATCCGAAATAGACTGTCTGAATGTGGGTAACAGTTCTGTGGATTAGGCCATCTGTGGGGCCACTGGCAGTGGAACAAGTATTTATCCCTAGTGTGATAAAGTGAACTGTCTTTTTGGACCCCTTTCCCCATGGAGGGATACCTTGCTCAGCCTAGATACAGGGTCCAGGAGCTTGGTCCTGCCTCAACTTGGCATGCCAGACTTTGTTAACTCCCCATGGGAGGCCTTACCCTTTCTGAGGAGTGGATGAAGGGTTGTGGGGAGAGCAGGAGTAAGGGAAGGAGGGGGAACTGTGGTTGGTGTGTAAAATGAAAAAAACCAACAACACTTTTAAATAAAAAAATAAAAGAAAGAAACTTCATTAAACTGTTTTCATGATGGAATATGAAATTTGGGATTACCTGGAGATCTGCGTTCCCAGGCCATTGATCACTAATATCTGGCTAAAAAATAAACTCTTTTTTATCCTTTTTTTAAAAGGAGACTGAAAAATAATTTCTCAATGGGGACTCAGCTGTAACCAGTTGACTACAGACACTAGCTAATGGCTAGACAATAAAGTTGCTTAATTTGAAGGTGCAGTCTAGGCACCACATCTCCCTACCCCCTACATTCACTTTGATAACCTGATTAGCAATTTTCCTCTCTTTCTGTTTCTAGTTTGACTAGGCAAACACTATAGTTTACAAGATGTATTCTGACCCTGTCCTGTAAAACTAAGCATCTGTGTGAATTCAGACAAATGTAAATATGAGAATGCTAAAATTAATGATATCTGACCTGAACCTTGAATTGACATCACTTTCTTTAATCTATCCTTTCCTAAAATGCCCTACACTAAAGACTGTAGGATACTTGCCAGGAAATATGCACAATAAATAATTTTTTAATGTATGGATGATATTTGTGCAGATTCTATGCTCTGTTGGAAAGACTGTTGAATATGTATCATTTAATTTAGTGAGATGTAAATATATGGTCTGGATATTAGTATAGATTTAATAAAACTAGTATTAAAAATCATGAGTTTTGTGTTATGGCTGGAATTTAGTTGGTAGAGCACTAGGTTTGATTCCTAGCAATGTACAATCCAGTAATGACGGTATATGGATGTAATCCCAGCATTTAAGAAATGAAAGGCCAAGCATCAAGAGTTCAGGTTCATCCTCCACTATGTAGTGAGTTCAAGGACAGCCTGGGATACAAAGAGAATAAAATAACGATGGTTTGTGAAGTCAGAGTGCCTGAATTTGCATTTTGTTCTCTTTGCTGAATAATATGAACTCCAAATTAAGTTTATCGTTTTTTTAATGACCATAATGTAATAGCTGTTTCTTAGGCTAGTTAAGTGTAAAATAAAATTTTTTATGTAAAGTGGTTCTTGGTCCAATTTACTTGGTAAGTATTGACTGTCATCTCCTAAATCAATTTGTTATTTCTGTAAATGGTTCATAATAAGAACAAAATGAAATCCCAGTGAATTCAGCCCCATCATTTACTTAGCTTGGACAGCCCTCAATTGCCTGCAATTCGCCAATCCCTTGCACTGTGTGGCCTTGTGTTCACAGTTACCGCCAGCCTTTAAGCAGCTCTTCCCACATGATTGCCTTTAACAGAGACTCATCTTTCTCCTAGTGAAGGAAATGCTTTTCTGAGATTTTCAGGTTCTTCCTGGAAACTCACTTTATGATGTTTGTACAACGTGTTCTTTACGGTGTTTTTTATCTCTTTTTAAGATAATCCTCCCCTGCCTCAGTCTTTGTCTTATGACTCTGCCTGTGTATAGCTCCTCTCAACACAGCAAATCAAATTCACTCTGTTCCCTGCCCACATCGGAATTCCAAACCCACTCCCTCAGGTTGTGAGTCATTTGGCCTTAAGCTTTCTTAGAGCTCTCTCTATGGGTCCATAATTGAGACTTATTGAACCTCACTTCTCAGGTTCCTTCTTTGCTTTGTTGAAAGTTTTCTTAGCTCATTCTATAAATGTGGATGGCTTAAAAGTTTTGAGCTTAATATACAAATCATCAGTCTACATTCTACACTGGTGTGTGTGTTCCCACATGTTGAATTATTATTTCTAAGTGGGGAAACTAAAATTAATATTTGCTGAATTAGCTTGTTTTGAAACATACAATAGGGAACCTTTAACAGCAAGCTAAAAGACCTCTAGTTTTTTACTATAAATGGTCTGCATCTTCGATGTTGAGTTCTGTTGTCTTTATTAATATTTCCATCCTCTTAGTAGCCAGAATCAAGTATCACATATTCATCTTAGTTAAACATATTTCAGTGTTTTTAGTTCTTTCTGCTTTAATCTAATTAAACCTTTCTATATACTTGCATGTGCCAAGAAGGCTAACGTAGTCTAACATGCACCTATTAGGTGCTTACTCAATTCCAATCTTACAAGGTCATATAATAAAACCATGACTATGGGATGATTTCATCCTTTAAAGAGTTTTTTTGGGGGTGCAGAAAACAAACATTTAGTGATAATATACAGAATCAGGACTGAGTCTATTGTCACACATAAAATGCTATGGACACTAAAAAATAAGAAATTGATTCTGGTATTGGGATCTGTCACGGTAGCCTTCAAGAAGACTTGGCATTTGAGCTGTTCTGAAGATGAGACAGACATCCTTGACATTTAAAGGTTTACAGTCCATAAAATGCCTCAACTTGCCAACATTGTAACAGATACTTACCTGCCCAAAGGACCATCTGACAAGCTATAAAAGACTCCTTACCCAGTGTTCCAGTGCCTCAGAAATCATGCCTAGTTCTCCCATTTAAGTATGCATCAAACTCGATCTTGACATCTACTCTCAAACAAACAACTTTGGACATTTTCTTTCTTCTTGTACCTACTCTCATTAAATGAATTTCAGTTTTGTTCTGTTCACTGTCTAAAAGTAGCTGAGAAAAAGTGGGTCCTAGAAATCCAGACTTTTTGAGAATTTGAGATTCATGATCTCCTTGGTTAAGTAATAAAATAATTCAGAGTAAGACCAATAGGGAAGTGATGGTAATCCCGAACAATAGAAGAGATATCAGTAAATTTTTCAGTATTATAAATATTTCAATTGAAAATTTATATTTTGTTTCCCTGTTGTAACAGATATCTCTGAAATGCCCCATTCTGATTTATGAGAGTTTTTAATTTTTTTTTTTTTTTTACATAAACTTGTAAACTTGGGCTTGGAAGACAACTCAATAGGTAAAGTATTTTCTACACAAGTGTGAGAAATAAGTGTGTATTGCCACACTCCACATACATGCTGTTCTGTTATGGCTACCCACATGTAATGCATACACTTAAAAGGCAAAGACAGGAAATCCCTGAAGCAAAGCTGGCTAGCTAGACTGGCCCAATGACCAATTGCTGAGTACAGTTGAGAGACATCGAATAAGGTGAAGAATAATTGAGGAAGACATTTAGATATCAACCACTGATCTCCATTTATATGCACCATGTGCATACACATCTTCTAACATATGTAAATAAGCATGAAGACATGTCTACATACCCAGATACACATACAAATATAATCCTGTCAAAAGTAGTTTATTCATCCCACTTTATATGTACCAAAAGAAACTTCGGTAGCTCTATAAAGGAGACTGCATGCTGTTTTATACATTCTTATGTGAATGAGCAATTCCATCAACAGAGTACATGTTGGATGTCCATGCTCTTGATATGGATAAGTCTGGACTTGCTTCTGTTTCTGAATGGATCTACCCAGAGGTAAGAAGGAAAGGATATCACTACAAGAAACCACAGAAGACTGTTACAGTAATTAAAGTTAAACCATGTCTATTGATAAAAAGTAGTGCATGTTAGTGAAATTAGGATTGGCTAGAGTTGCTTTGAGTTCAACTGAGGATTGGTTGGACAATAAAATTTCCAATAAAATATTCAGTAGGCACAAACAATGACAATTGATCTGTATAGAAATGTTAATCAAAATTTCTGCATCACTTGATTTCATACGAATTCTGTATAAAAAAACCACACAATTAGATTTTTTGGCTTGATTGCAAAAGAATTATTTTAATTGAGTATCTTCGATTTTTTTCTGGAAATACATTTTGTATTTCTATTTCAGTAAGATTAAATTTGAATGGCATGTCTAGAAATCAGAAATG
The DNA here is from genome assembly GCF_950005125.1 of Chionomys nivalis. Taxonomy (NCBI): domain Eukaryota; kingdom Metazoa; phylum Chordata; class Mammalia; order Rodentia; family Cricetidae; genus Chionomys; species Chionomys nivalis. The sequence goes on along the minus strand of NC_080097.1, from coordinate 28,163,726 downwards.
TAAGTACCTAATAAAAATATATTAAATGTTTGTGGGATCAGATTATTCTAATGGCAAACAAACACAACAACAACAAAATAAATTAGGGCCAATATTTAAAGAAGACTGAAAAGAAAGCTTATTTTAGTTACAACCTTATAAAAAACAAAGAGAGCATATAAAAATATCATAGAATTAATCACAAATATAAAAAATTATATAAGACATTAGGTCTCCCAAACCAGGTGCTACAAGAAGAGAGAAATGTGCAGATTGTTTTGTTGCTGCTGCACAATTCTTGACAGAAGCAACTTGAAGGAAGCAGATTTGTTTTGGCTGTCAGTTTGTGGGCACAGTTCATCATGGAGGTCAGGACATGGTATTCAGAGGGTAATGCCGGTCTTCACATTGGATCCACAGTCTGGAAGGAGAGAAATTCATGTGGTTCCTAATTTTCTCATTTTTATGCTATTTGGAACCCTGAACCAGGGCACAGTGCTCATCCACATTCAGGATGAGCCTCTATTTTTTTTTTTTTTTGTTAGCCGTCATAGAAATGCCCTTGTGTACATATTCAGGGTATTTTTCTACTGTGATTCTTTTCATTATGTCTGTTTGGGAGCTTTCCTGGCATGTGTGCTTTGTGCTGTCAGAGGTCAGAAAGGGTATCTGATCCCATGGTACTTGAGTTATAGATGGTTGTGACCTGCTCAGTGGGTGCTGGGAATCAAACCCAGGTAATCTAGAGGAGTAGTTAGTGCTCGTAACAGCTGAGCTATCTATCTGGCCCCTCCACAAGGTGATTCTTCTCCTCCTCCTCCTCCTTCTCCTTATGCTTATTATTATTATTATTATTTATTGTAGCTTAGTCTTAGCTTAGGCTGTTTCTAACTAGCTTTTAAAATGTAAATTAATCTGTTTATTTTAATCTATATTCTATCACATGTGTTACCTCCCTTCCACCTTCTCTTTCCTCTCCATATCTACTGGCATCTCCTGTGCACCTAGATTCTCCTTCTCGTTCTTTTTCTCCTTAGAAATCCTGTCTATAAGCACAGTGATTCTTAACCCAGTAAAGTTTGATTGTGAAGATAATCATCACAATGGATTGGAATTATTGAACCCAAGTCTACTTTGTTGAAAGTAGTCCTGGCATAATTGTAGAAGCTCTGAATAAGCATCTCACACTTAATATGCTTTGTAAATTTAATAAAGCAGAAAGACAAGAAAGCTAGACTTCATGGGTAATTCCTTCCATTTAATTTTAAAATATGGGGAGCTATTTAGAGGAAAATGCATTTTTGTAATATTATTGGTAGAACAATATTATGAAGGAGGATGTGGCAAAACACAGAAGTCACATATGCCAAATATATGAAATGGAATTCTTCTTAATGAAAACAATTTGCTGAAGTAATGGAAGTATTTGGAAAAAGAAAATTCCTTTGCACGTATTACTACAATCCTTCATACTTATTATATATATATATAAATTGAAATGTTAGCGCTCCATTAAAAATAAAATAAACATTTTTTACATCTCTGTTTTAAGCACATAAGAGAGTAGTTAAAATTTTAAATTATGTAGATGGTTAAAAGCCTTACAGAAGAAAACAGATGATGTCATGATGTATGTGTTTACTTAACACAAGGCAGCTGGTGTTTTCTAGGACTATGGCAGTCTTAACTTTTAATTCGAGGGGGGCAATACATTCTATTTGAATATGAGCAACTTTGGAGATGAACATAGCTGAATTTGTGAACCTTTGGCAAATTATACATCTGCCTAGTCTACAGATTCTCACCTACAAAATGGAAAACTAGTATCTAGTTCTTGGTGTTAAGGTGAATACACATGAAATACCAAACATTAGGTATCCAAGACACAAGGTCTTCAATGAATTGCTTTAATTCTTTTCTTCAATAAATCAGATGAAGCATGGTTGACAAGTAACTTTAGAAATGCTCCTCCTACTATTAAGATGAAGTTTGCCTCTTTGATGCCCATTATGTAATTAGCATTGAGAAGAGATACTTAAACCCTTTCATTAGATGTCTATTATGAAACTCATCTTGAGATAACCAGCAACATTATGCCATCTTCTCGAGCGCTATAACTTTAGGAACAATTTTGAAACAATTGTGTAAATAAAAAATCCCTGCTCAACTATGTTCACAGAAGCACTGTTTGACATAACCAGAACCTGAAAACAACCTAAATGCCCCTCAACCAAAGAATAGATAAGGAAAATGTGGTACATTTACACAATGGAGTACTACACAGCAGAAAAAATTAATGACATCTTCAAAATTGGAGGCAAATGGATGGATCCAAGAAAAAAAAATTATATTGAGTGAGGTTACCCAGTCCCAGAAAGATAATTATCATATGTGCTCACTCATAAGTAGTTTTTAAACATAAAGCAAAGAAAATCTGTCTACAAATCACAATACCAGAGAACCTAGACAACAATGAGTACCCTAAGAGAGACATACATGGATCTAATGAACATTGGAAGTAGAAAAAGACAAGGTCTCCTGAGTAAATAGGAAGCATGAGGATCATGGGAGAGAGTAGAAGGGGAAGGGAAGGGAGAGAAAGGGAAGGGAGCAGAGGAAAATGTATAGTTCAATAAAATCAATAAAAAGAAATCCCTCTTGGTTATAATTATGTCGTTGTCCCTATTCTGAAAGACATAAATATTACAGGACTTTCGAAACTTTCTCATTTCTAGTATTGTATTTGATTGTTTTAATAGATGTGTAATATCAAAATGGGCAATAAGGATTATTTTCTGAAAACTAAAAACTATAGAAAATATAACAAAATGGTTAGAGAAAGATGTGATGAGAATAGGTAGATTAATACATTGTTTTCCACATTATTAATTATACAATAATCTATTATGTGCTTATTAAATTAAAAATCTTTTCTCCAAATGTGTACTACCTAATTTTAAGCCCACACCACACACATAAGTGCACATTTTTTATTAAATTTGACATTTATACAATATGCTGAACTTTGCTGTTTCCAATTTTTGATAGTTTCATCATATTGTTTCTGCTCACACAACTTCTCCCAGATATTTCCCAGTCCCAATAATAAACCCCAATCATAAAATTTTCTGTTCTCATTCTCTCACATCTGTCTTTAAAAAGACCAAAAAAGAAAATCATACATATAGATAATATTATATGGACTGAGCAAAAATATGTGTATATACACATATGTGAATATATATACATACATGAATATATACATACATATATGAATGCCAACACATTTAGTAAAAATGAAGGCCATGGATTTGAAGGAGAATGAAGAGGGTTATATAGCATGGTTTGGGGGAAGAAAAGAAAGGAATAAATGCAAATGTAAAAAAGAAAACAAACAGAAAATCAAAGACAAAAATTGCTGAAACAGACCAAAACATAATATGCACAAAATTCTAAAATTTATTTTGCTTTGGTCAAATATTTTTAAGCATGTGGTCTGCCTGAAAGTGTTGTTTATATACCCAAAGATATTTCATTAGAAAAAAATGATTTTTTTTCCTTTTCCCATAAGAGAAAAAAAGAACTAAGAGCTTCCTGTTAGGGGTGGGAGCCCATGTCCAGTTCCCCTTCTCAGGCTGTCCCTAATAGTCACCACAGTGTAATAAGTAAAATGTGCAGTGCCAAGAATAGGTTACTTCCTTAGGAAGTCTTGTACACTGAGGTCCCATAGCCTCCCAATATAGAAAAAGCTATTGTAAATGCACTTGGTTACCCACAAAAACTTGATGACAAGACCCTGTTGCTGAAGATACCACCATTTAAGTTATAGAACATGGAGAAATCACCTGGTATTGACTTTGATGCATCATCTCTACTGGCTAGATTTCATGGTTTTAGGTGATGATATGCATACTACTGGAGGAAAGAAGTAATCATCAGTCTTGACCAACTATGAACCCTGCGTGCACTAATAAAAACAAGCCCAACAAGACATACCCACGGAATCAAAGGCATAAATATCTTGGGATTAACCAATCATTTCCTCATTGGATTTGATGCAAATTCCATAAGTTGAACTGTATCTGGCAGTATTATCAGGTCAAGAACCTGTGACTAGATAGGTAATACACCTTAGGTGAGAACCCTACCGGTTAACTACTACTCATTTAAACAGACAATTTATTAAAATGACTCCTACTGAGTTATTCTATGTGCATACATTAGTATATCTTTTTTTCTTTTTTCTTTTTTCTTGATTTTTATTGAGCTCTACATTTTTCTCTGCTCCCCTCTCTGTCTCTGCCGTCCTCCCTTCAACTCTCCCCACAAAGTCCCCATGATCCCAATTTACTCAGTAGAACCTCTCTTTTTCTACTTACCATGTAGATTAGATCTATGTAAGTTTCTCTTAGTGTCCTCATTGTTGTATAAGTTCTCTGATATTGTGATTTGTAGGCTGGTTTTCTTTGCTTCATGTTAAAAACAACTTATGAATGAGTACATGTGATAATTGTTTTTGGGGGTCTGGGTTACCTCACTCAAAATAATGTTTTCTAGCTTCATCCATTTTCCTGCAAAATTCAAGATGTCATTTTTTTTTCTGACGTGTAAATGTCTCACATTTTTCTATCCATTCTTCAGTCAAGGGGCATTTACGTTGTCTCCAGGTTCTGGCTATGACAAACAATACTGCTGTGAACATAGTTGAGCACATGTTCTTGTGGCACAATTGAACATCGTTTGGATATAGACCCAAAAGTGGTATTATGGGTCCTGAAGAAGGTTGTTTCCTAATTTTCTGAGAAATCACCATACTGACATCCAAATGGGATGTACCAGACTGCATTCCCACCAGCAATGCAGAAGTGTTCCCTTTTCCCCACAACCTCTCCAGCATAACTTGTCATCAGTGTTTTTGATCTTGGCCCTTCTTACAGGTGTAAGATGGAATCTCAGAGTTATTTTTGATTTGCATTTGTCTGGTGGCTAAGGATGTTGAACATTTTCTTAAGTGTCTGTCAGTCATTTTAGACTCCTCTGTTGAGAAAATTTCTTCTTTTGTTTGTGGTAGTTGATAAATACAAAGATCCCCAATTGATCAAATTCAGAAAATAAGAGACTGCTGAATGTTCACCCCTAAATCAGTTATCTGTACCACAACTCTTCTTCAGCAGGCCCAGAGAACATTGAAAAATTGATTGTAAGAATAAGATGTGGCCAATGATTACAAAGAAACAGTGATTTCTGAATATATCATGGAAGTTGAACATGAACTCACATCTGCAAGCTGACAGCTTGCATACAACCTGCACAAACTCAAGACTGACCAAATCCCAGTATGGAGAGAGGAACTGGGCATGAAATCCCACCTGTACCTAAGGAATTATTAGCAATTGGTAATTGTTGGGAAAAAAGAAAAAGTCTTAAATGTATGGGTTTTGGAAGATCATCTATGCTCCAGAGGACGACCACCCATCCAGGAATATATAGGTAGCACTGAATATTTCATGTGTCTTTAAGAATATAAAATTTAAACAAAGATGGAACAAAGGTCAATAATATAAGGATGTATCTTGGAGCAACTGGAGGAAGGGTGGATTATTTATGATCAAAATGCATTGTTTAAAATTCTCAAAGATACCTAATTCACATAGTATCTTTTAGTCTCACTTCTCCTGGTGTCTGTGTTGTCGTAAAACTTCCCCTTTCTGTGCTCTCACTCTCAAAAACAGTACCTTCTGGTTTCAACTATCTTTACTTCTATGCACGATTACACTCATGAAAACAGAGGGTAGCTTTATGCTTGTGTGTTGTTATTTTCTCAGGCCACATGATATTCTGGACTGATCTAATGGTCTCAAAAGCATTTTTGAGTGCATGGATGAATGGATAAATGAATGAAAATAAGATTTAGCTCTCCTTAGAGTGAATTTTATAATTTTCTTGAAAGTCATAGATAAGACTAATTTTTAATATAAAAGAATAATAATATGTAATTATTATTTTTTCTAATAAAAGGATTTTTTTCAGAGTTCTGTATTTTATATGTACACATTTTCTCAAGGCTGAACAATAGCAAGAATAGGTTTTATATTTTGGCAAATGTAAGACTCAATAAATGTTACAATTTTCAATAAATGAATGAAAATGAGCACTGGTTCTTGTCACCATGAATTTTCCCTTTTATAATACAGGCCCAATTTTATCTATTTCTTAACAGAATACGGTAATGATAGCATTTCTATAATAGGAATTGCATATATCTAACAATGGGACTATTTCCCTGCAGTGTTTTGTATGTATGTGCTGGGGTTTGCCTTAGAGCAGTACAAAGCAGTTTTAGAATTAGAACTCATATAGGAAGGGAATTGGAGGTTATCCATTGTGTACAGTGCTGAAAGCCTGAAACTATGCACCCTTTGCCAACATTCACGTGTTGTCTCAGTGGAGATTTGTAGTTTTTAGGCACTGCTGGGTTACCTACATATCTAAATACAAGTCACAGTTTCCTCTTTGAATATTTCCTCAGCTTCTTGTAGAAAGGAAAATAGGTTCGTGCAGCTAGGGGTCTTGTTTTGTCAATGCTGCTGCCACATTTCTCTCTCATAAATGTGTTGCACTTGCAGCCATGTGATGGGTAGGTAAGAAAGAAGAGATGGTGATCTTTGGTTGAAACTGTTTAACACTCAGTTCCCTCTTCCTGGTAAAAAGCAGCCACAGTAAGGTGTGCAATGGAGAGGAGGTACTTGGGACAGCTTGACCTATAGGGAAGTGTTCCCACTAAAGGGAGCCTTTTAAGTTCCAAGAATTTGCTTTATACTAAATGAAATACTGATGTGACTAGCTGTCATTGCATCACAAGCCTGTGTAACTCTTTCAGATTCTATCAGTTTAGTGGATTTTTAGCCAGCCTTAGTAATCAGAACACATATGATCACGTTGCTGCATTTGCGTCTCTGTTGTGTGTTGAAATGTTGTGTATTTCTTGCAATTTCCGAGGAGCTGTTGATTTGTTTGGTCTTGTTCCACAGCACATTCTGTGCTTTCCACTTAGACAGTGGCGCTGCTGGTTAGGTTTTATTATTATTGCTTGGTTGATATGTTCGGTTCAGGCTTTAAAATATATACACTGTTACTGTCTTCCAACTTTATTTTTAGCTCCTTAGCAATGTGCCAGCATCCCGCCTAACGCTTACTTTTAGTGCACAGGCTTTCATAATGTTAAAAGATAGGGGAAGCCAGAAGCTTCTTGCAACAGTCTGAGAGCAATGGACCTCTAATTTGTGTCAACTGTTGTTTAAAAACCAAAGTGTTCTTTAATAATATGAATACTGGAGAGTATTGATCCCCTGGAGAAACTATCACATGCTACATGTCTTATCCCTATGTAAATTGGTAGACATTCCATAAAATGTACATTGATTCTTAGAATGTTTTAGAATATTTTGTGAAAAAATTATGAATATTTTCTTAAAGATCTGCCTACTAACTACATCTCATTTTTTTGGTAACTAATGTAAGTTCTTTCTTTCTTTCTTTTTTTTTTTTTTTTCTCGAGACAGAGTTTCTCTGTGGTTTTGGAGCCTGTCCTGGAACTAGCTCTTGTAGACCAGGCTGGTCTCGAACTCACAGAGATCCGCCTGCCTCTGCCTCCCGAGTGCTGGGATTAAAGGCGTGCACCACCACCGCCCGGCTGTAAGTTCTTTCTTTAAGCAAGACTCTTTATATATTGGTCTTACTTCCCATATCTTTGTGTATCAGAAATTGTATGTTTTGTCTTTATAACTTAGATTTAAATACTGCTAAGAACGGATTCTGTTTATCCATATTTGCATGAGAGAATTATTATCAGAAATTTTTGAGGGTGTGGGTAGATAATAGTGATTCAAATTTTTATTGCTTTCAAAATATCAGGAGATGCTAAAATTTATGAGGAAGATGTTTTGTACTTTTTTATTTTTCTCTGCACCTAGTGGAAATTTATAAGGAATATTTTCTCTGAAGGTCTGGTTTATAATTATGGACATTGACTATGGTGACCTCCAAAGGAAGAGAGAGTGATTAAGCTCTTCCCAAGAATGAGTGACAAAATGAGTAATGAAATAGTAAATAAAGCAGAAGAGAAATGGACATTATAAGTCAATAAGACAGATCAAGACATTTTCATGATAGCCTTGGACATATATCCAATAATAGTACGGCTACTTAAACTGGTTCTTGTGCTAAGAACTCTCACCATAATAAAAATAAATCTAGCAAATAAATAGTAGCATGTATATACAATATCCTATGTTACATATATTACCTTAAAAGATAAGTCTTATCTTCACATTCTAGTTGAGAACACTGAGGTGCCATGAAGTTATATGAAATAAGCATACATAATTGTGTGTGTTGGTATGGCTAATGAAAAGAATCTGAAATATTGAACTGCTTCATGAATCAGGGAATCTTCTCCGTAGGTTAATCATAGTGTAGTATCTTCCTAGGAAGAGAAAATGACAAATTAATTTTATTAAAAAGGACATTTAACAGCAAAGCTTTAAATTGATTTGAGAATACTAATGAGTGTGATTAGTTATTACTAGAGTCAAATTTAAGAAAATATCTTTGAATGATGGAGGCACAGCTAAGGAATGAAGCAGCCTTTAACATTTGTGTGTTAGAGAAGCTTCAAGTTTTAATGCAGCATATTGATATTTATAGAAAGCTTAAACATTATTTCAGTTTATTGTATGCATTTAATGAGTTAAATATTTAATACTGACACATTTGATTTATTAAAAATGTGCTTCGTTTATTCACAGCTTACTACCCTTCTTCCTCTACTTACCTCTATCCTTTACCATCCCCTACTTCTCAGTTTCATTATTATTATTATTATTGTTATTATTATTATTTTGTAGGAAAGAACCTAGTGCATAAATAATGCCTAAAATCCTGGGCCTATCATTTATTCTTTCTTCTAAGCATCACAGAATAACTTTGATCTGTTATTTTCATCTTTGATCTGATATACAGAATTTGAAAAAGGCAGTTTGTATACCATTTTAAATAACATCACAGTAGCACTTGTCTTATGAAGTGAAAGCATCTATACTAACAAAATGACAAGGACTGTTGGAAATAATCTTATGAAACTTGGCCTTTGAAAGAGCTAGAGAAAGTGGGGATTAGAAAGTAAAATTGCTGTTTCAACGGGGAAAAGATATCTAAAGTATTAGAATGACTTGGTAAGTCAATTTTGACAGTAAGAGATTCCAATCAACAATGCTTAATTAAAAAGACTATGTAATTTCATTCAGTTGAACAAACAGATTAATTTGAAGGAGACACAATGGGATGGTTAATGTGTCTTGACAGATATAGCATCACCTAGGAAGGGAGCCTCTGGCTATGCCAGTAAGGGATTATCATGATTAGGTTAATGCTTATGGGAAGATCCATCTTAATAATGGTTGGGGTCTTTCTCTGAGCTGGAACCCTGAATTATGTACTATGGAGAAAACCAGTTGGACTTTAGCTTTTATTACTTTCTGTGCCTGAACACAATATGACCCGTTGCTTGAAGGTCTTTGCCATGCCTTCTCAACTATGATGAACTATGACCTGGGACTGTGAGACAAAGTAAGCCCTTTATCCCTTACAACCTGAAGGAGAAACTAGAATATACAGGTATGTTTTTAAAAAAGAAAAAAAAAGCTTCATCTAATCCTGCACATTATGTATTATTTTGCTTTTATATGTATGAATTGCAAACACTTGAAAATAGTAATTATAAAACTTTAGTACCTTTCAAAATTCACATTGGATTCCCCCAGTGTATTTGTACTGACTAAGTGACTCCATGAATCTAGGCAAAAAATCTTCAACTTCAAAGTTCTTACAATAGCATTATTGTTCCTAAACAATCTCCTTTTCCAAAGACTTAATAATTATCCAATAAACAGCAGCCATAACATTAGGCACAAATAAGCTTTTGCACTGCTTAAGTTGAATATTGTATTAATGCTATAAAGAAAACCTTATTAACGTCTCTTAAACACTAGAACACTGTAGCTCAGATAAGTTAAATAAAATTCCCAGGGCCTGTAGTTATTTAAAAGGAGGAAAAACTGAAAAATTTCCACAGTGCTTTGACTCCACATCTTTAAATTTATATCACTTTTGAGTACAGAGAATTTACTAACTAGCTCCCTTTAAAGGAGTGTGTGTGTGTGTGTGTGTGTGTGTGTGTGTGTGTATGTAAATGCTAATGACAAATTCATTTTGGCAGGTCAACAAAATCCAATTTAGTAGAATCAATCAAGTTTTATTCTCACTTGCTAATTAACAGCTCCTTTGCTTTTTTGACAGCATAGCCAAACTAGTGACTAGAAAGTTATTGGTCTAGGATAGACCAGGGCATGGCTGTCAGCACCCTTCACTTTGAACACAAAAGGCAATTATAGTGAATTTGTCTCTGTCCAATTAGTGACGTTTTAGAAAATGGATCCTTCAGTATTAAAGCCTCCACAATCAGTTTATAAGGGATGAAATTGTTTCAAGTACACTGGAAAAATCCTGAGTAAATAACCCATGATTTTTTTTTTAAGTTTCTGTTTGGGGTCTTCATTTATTGTTGTATAGACATTTGCTCATCACGGCATTTTATAAACTGGCACTACTATGCAGTTTCTAGATATGTACTTAATTTGCCATTAATTTCTTTAGATAGTTATTTAGATAGAAATATGATGTTAATAAAGTACATTTGTGAGACAGATGCAATAAAAGTTGCTCCTATAGAAAGGACAAGAATATTTGAAGAGAACTGTTACTTCTGTAACAGAATTTGAGGAGCCCAAGCAAGCACCAGTTTTCCCCCGATTTTAATTTGTTCTGAGTTCATTCCTAGGTGCTAAGAGACACATGCATCTCCTCACAGGTGCACATGACAAACGTTTACATTATCTGATGTTTGCACAATACTGAAATATAAAGATCTGAACACTGATACTGAGAGTCACCTATTCTACCTTAGTGGAGTCTTCTGATGGTCCTTGAATCTCAGTTGAAATTCTTGAAGAAAAAAAAGTCAGTATCAACCGAACAGAGAAGAGAGAAACGTTGTTAGGAATGTAAGTCTTCAATAAACGTCTATTCTCTTATTGTAAAGAGTAGTTTCTATGGTCCTTAAAGAGAGCTTGGAAAGTCATGTTCCCAGGTCTACTAATTCCCTATGTCACTTCACAAGTAAAGAATAACAATGACACCTTGTCCACTGAAAGATTTATTTTTTTACAGAAAAAAAATATGATGGATGATCTAAATTTGTGAATAATAAGATGCTTTTAGAAGCTGTTAAATAAACAACACACTTTAGTCACTTCCATCTTTAGGGAATAAGAAATGTATTAACTAAAATTATGATGTATGAAAACATAACAATTATTCATTAAAGAATCCACATCAAGATTTCAGATTAACAGGTCAATACCATAGCGCAATTTAACAGGTCAATGCCATAAAACAATTTGTCAAATCACAGTTCTGTTAAATCCATTCTAACCAAATTTTCTGTAATGGGTGAGAATACAATTGGATGCTACTTTTAAGCAATTGTTTCAGCCTCTGAGCTGCAGAAAAAACCCCTTAGGCTAACCCCCTCAAATCTGAAGAGCATCTTCAGTCACTCCTTATAATGAGTCTTTTTTCCCCTGAGGGGAAAGTTGAGGTCTCAGTTCTCAGGTTCTCTCAACGTTTCAACAGCAGACTGAATACCGCATTGGCAGTCTGATTTCTGTGTCTGAAAGTATAAGTCAGTCAAATGTTCAACCTACATTTCCAGTCTGGCGTCAAAGTAAACAGGACTCACTAGGTCTGGATGTTTGCACAGCAAGTCCATCAGGGGGTTGGGAATTGCTGTCACCATGATCTTTTTCCCTTTGTCAGACTGCCCCATGATGTGAGTCAGGATCATTGGTTCAGGTACCCCTTTCCTCAGCCTGTGGCAAGGTGGTAAGAGGAGGTCAGGATCATGGCTTCAGGAACCTCTTATTGCTTTTCCTATGGAGTTAGCCATGGCTGTGATGTCATCATGGCTGGCATTCCTCTGTTGGACACATCAAACCAGACATGCTGGAAGCCATTTCACTTGATCCTCATCCTGTGAAAAAAACACTGACATGCCCTTAACCCCATACTATCACAGGAATGGGTCCTTTCCATAATCCAGTGCAAGGGTCTCTCCACTTTACTTTAGCAAAGGTCATGTTTTTGCTCACCTGTTAATGCTCTAGTTCACTTTAAGATGCTAATGAATAGATAAAGACTAGAACTTGTCTGGTAAAAGTTTGACATTACCAATGATTTCTTGAAGGTGACATGTTTGATAAGACAAGTTTCAATTTTAATACAGTTGCATACTGTTAAGAAAGACTCTAGACCAGTTCAAAATTGGGCATTCCTAACCCTGGTGATCCTCTACTCCTTTAATTAGGAGATATTATAGTCATAAAAATATGTATGGTGCAAAGTATTAACTACTTGCTTGTCATTAGCTAACTGCTGATGAACTCTCTTGACAGAAACTTGGCTCATGGACATAGAGCTCAGAGGTACTTTCTCCCTTAACCCTTTGATTACAGAGGTTGGCAGTCAGTGATGAGTTTGATTCTTTCCTCAACCCCAGGTACCTAAGACATGGACATGCATAGTTGGAATACATGTACCGAATATAGGTCAGTCTGGGAAATGGGAAAGTGTTTACCTAAGGCAGATGCAATCATCTGTCCTGTTGCAGAAGCACAGGCTTTATTAAAATTAATAAAAGGGAGGAATTGTAGAGGCCCAAAAATGTGAGCCTATTTCCACATTGACCAAAAGTCAGAGAGTTGGAAATTACCTCTCTTTTTTCAAGGTTATTGTGTTTCTTCCTCAAACAAAGGTCAACAGGCATGGCTTATAGTCAGAAGTTGTATTTCAGAAATAGAGAAGTAGATATGTTTCTACCTCAAACAAAAGTCTAAGGATCCTACCAAGGTTCCAGTTCTTTTAAGGAGATAACATTGAATTCTACCAAGGGAGTGGTTTGGTCTAGGGTGTGAGCACTACTTGTTCTTTTCTAGCAGCAGAATGTTTAACTATGGATGTAGCCCATGATTTTCAATTGGTATATTCACTTCCTTGTATCATGCCAATGCAGTTTTTTGTCTTAGTCCTACCTTTTGGCATCAGGTGTATTTTAAGCATATGGGAATTAAACACAGGCGATTTCAGAAAAAATAAAAAGATTTCAGATTAATGTAAAGTTAGACTTGGAAATAGGAATATAGCATCTCTAGACTTTTTTAAAAAATATATATTTTGATATACCCATTGGAAACTGATATATCCTTGTTAACGTTAGAGTTTTTAAAAGACTGGGTTTTTCAGTATTCCTTCATAGATGGAAAAAAGACCCACGAGGCCCCATATGTTCCAGAAGAACTATAAATAGTTAAATTTTGAAGGTGTGGAAAAGTCATATGCTTTTGTAGTGTAGCACTGGTACATTGACCCATTCTGCCTCAGGTAAATAGCCCCCCTTCTTGCTTCTGCCGAAATCTTTGATTAAATGAATTGAGTCCCACACACCAGACAAAACATGAAAATAGGAGGTTCCTTGGGAAGAAGGAATTTGGTAGAATGGAGAAGGGGAATAGAGGATGATGGGGGAACTTTGACAAAATATTATTATTTATGTTTGAAATTTTAAATGAATAAATAACATAGGTCAGTTTTGTAAAATATAAATTTGAAACTTCATGATTTTGATATCTCAAAATCTACACAAACATACTATGAATGCCATTACCAGCTGATGAAACTGTTTCCTACCATAAATCCTCTCCTTTTCTTCTGGACTGTCACATTGCTGACATTTAAGCATGCCTTTGAAATCCTTTCCCACCTTCTATCCATACACTCCATCCCAAATCCATTAAAGATGGGTGCATACATGTCCTTCTCTTTCTGTCACTCCCCGTTGGATCTCTAGGACCTATTTCCATATGGCACATGCCCTGCATGCTGTCTTTAGGATCTGTGGTTTAATAAATTCTTTCAATTCTTCTTAAAATGTACTTACTGTGGCTGTGTTAGAATGATTCTTAATGACCGCAGGAAGGGGAATTATGTCTCTTATGTCTCAGTTTATGATACAGCTGATGCTTGCCAGTCTCAGAATCTAAGAATATAGTTTTTTTTCATTATATAACACACACATATATACACACAGAGAGAGATATTAAAAATGTCATTAATAATATATACAGAGAAAAAAATCAGAGAAACAAAAACAGATGATTACCATGGACAATTTAAGTAGCAAACCCAGTGAGGACCAGATATGAAAACATTTCTGCAATCTTCATTTTTTTCTGTAGCTTGTCTGAAGTTAGTAGAAGACAAGCAACATCAGTATCTCTCTTTCATGGGGAGTATAACAGTAACATTTTCCTCAGAGGAAGTCCTTGAGTGGCTTCTTTATCAATGCCTTTTGCCACTTCATATTCTCTCTGCCCTACCTACTGTTTGCTCTTGGATGTTTCTCTCACTTCTCTCATTCCCAGCATGAAAACAGTTGTATTCAGGGAATGCGCTGATTACTTGTGGGGCAATATTATACAGGCCGCATATTTTCTGCATTGTATTAGCAGCCAGCCTCTCAAGTCACAATAACAACAGAGATGCTAAAAGCATCTTCAGACTGGTTGTCTCTGAGCTCAGGATATGCTGCTCCTTTCTTTGTAATTATGTAGATCGCCTGAAAGAGGTGTCTATTCCAAGCTAGTGATAGAGCTGCAGACATGACTTTAGTCCTGCTACCCTGGAAACAGAATGCTAATGAAATTCCCCCTCCATTTATGTTTTGGTATAAAGGCTGTTTGGAGAATAAATGAGAGGAATTTTTCAGGATGTGGACTCAGGATTTCATGAGGGATCACTGAGAATTTCCCTCCTGATAAAGCCATGTGAGTTATGTCTTTATTCCTGTGCCTCCACACTGGTCAAGAGAAATAATGTATGGTCCCAGCTCCCACTGGACCACGACAATCACTGAAGCACACATCCTGATAAAACTAAGAGCTCTACATAGGAGCATCAGATGCAATGAACAAGCTGGGAAACTGTACTAACAGCAGTAAAGCCTCTGAAGTGAAAACAGTGAGAATGCCTGATTTGGATCCACAGTGTAGCTAGCATAAAACACTTCCTGAAAGCTTTATGAAAATAAGCAATAGAAGTTAAGCAGGCCGTGTTTTATGATCATAATCCAATACAAATTGGGATTAATGAAGGCTAATTTACAGCTACTTAAATCATATACTGATGTGGGGTTCCCCTCTGTATGGTGTAAATAGCATTAGTTAATAAAGTAACTGTCTTGAGCCCATGATAGGCTAGCCTAGAGCTAGGTGGGGAAAACTAAACTGAATGCTGGGAGACAGGAGGCTGAGTCAGAGAGAAGTCATGGAGTGCCACCAGAGACAGACATGCTGAAAATTTGCCAGTAAGCCACTGCCACATGGTGATACTCAGATTAATGGAGATGGGTTAAATTAATATGTAAGAGTTAGTCAATAAGAAGCTAGAGCTAATGGACCAAACAGTTATTTAATTAATACAGTTTTTGTGTGGTTATTTTGGGAGTCTGGGCAACTGTGAACAAGTAATCTCCAAGCTACAATAAACATTTGAAAATTATGTGCTTTTATAAAAGCTTGTGATTAGATATACAATAAACATTAAAAGAGAAGAATCTGTCTTCAGCCAAAGCAGAGCTAAATGCAAACATTTTTTCCTAAGATTGTAATTTAATTGCAACATTTCTCACTTTGCTTTCTTCCCTCCAAACCCTCCCATATGCTCCTTACAACACTCCTCATTCATGGCCTCTTTTTAAAACTTTTTAACTTGCTCATAGACTTATTGGTACAAGGAAAATAAATCTTTCTTTCTTTTTTTCCTTAAAGCTTTTACTTTAAGACATCCTGACAAAACCTTACAGGCACACATGGAAAAGATAGACATGATCACAGAATGGAAAAACAATAATAGAAACATTGATGTCTCTCAGTTAATGTTGAAATTGTAATTCTGAGAGTTCGATACACTATGGAGCTAAAAGAAATGCTTTAACATTCACCGACTTCTTTCTCACCCTCTCCTTCAAAATAATCTATACCAACCTCTTCATAATCCTTCTTTAAGGCAGCCATGTCATCATGGATCTGAAAAAAACTCCTCTTTGTCCATACTGTTGCCCACATACCAGTGCACTTGCCATATATCAGGTCAAATCTATGATCTGAGTGCATCCAGACCTCAGCAATTTCTGTAGTGATGCTCAGCACACACAGTTCTTCCTACTGTAGCCAGGCCTCCACAAGGTACCACAGTGAGAGACTGGTAATTAATGCCAACCTTGAAATGGGGCACTAGTTCACAAACTGGATGCTGTGTTTGATCCTGATGGAGACAATGGCAACACTGACATCTTTGGGAACCACAGCACCCAATTACAATAGGAGACAAAGTATGCATATATTAGCCATGCATGGGATCACATTTTACCATCTGGTAAGCTGGCTAAAAGCAGGCACTGGTGGTATCTGCTACAGAAAGCTGCTCATGGCAGAGATGACAGGGGCATATGCGGCCAGAAGGATGCGAAGGTAGGGCACCAGGTTCGTTAGGAATTAGGTCAGATCCACATTCCTAGTCCTATAAAATGTGGGAGAGGCAGGGATGGATGACACAATCTGGCTAATAAGGCAGTTGGGGTTAGTATAGGTCAGGTGCTCAGTATCAGGGTTTCTATGGTGCATGTTATGGTAGTTTGAATGCAATTGATCCCCACAATGTCATAGGAAGTGGCACTATTAGGAGGCGTGGCCTTGTTGGAGTAGGTGTGGTCTTGGTGGAGAAAGTTTGTCACTGTTGAGGGCAGATTTGAGATCTCTTTTGTGTTAGCTTTGCTCAGTATGATACTCAGTTCACTTCCTGTTGCCTTCTGATGAAGATCCCCACCATGATGATAATGGACTAAATCTCTAAAACTATAAGCCAGCACCTCAATTAAAAGTTTTTCTTATAAGAGTGGCCATTGTCATGTTATAGCTTTACAACAATAAAAACCTTAAGACAGATATCGTATGTTCTGATTGCCTATGATGAAGACACAATCAGAGTGCTTCAGGGTGGTGTGGCTGATAAGGATGGTATTATAGTGCTCTATGCCAGCAGTAAAAACCTGGGGGACTGAGTAAATTGAGAACTCCAGCTTGGTCTTCTTTCCATCAGAACGAAGAAAGCCTCTCCATTATCAGGGAGTTGAACTCAGAACCAGTTCTCCCACCAAAGCTGTAGAAAGAAACCAGGAAGATTGGTTCACTGGTCAATTATAAATTTGGTTCAAGACAAGGTCAATGATCTCCTTGCCACTGGTGTAGTGGCCATGAGCATAGTTATGGGCAGCTGCTGAACCTCAGTGTGTAAGAGCTGGTGATAGGTACCAGTGCAAATTTTGTCAATAACTATAGGTTCCAGATCTACAAACTTCCCTGGGACCATGCTTGCCAGCATCTATCTAACTGAAGAAGATACTGAAGGAATCATCTCTTTTCTGAAGCTCCGTGCAAGCATTGTCTATCTGAAAAATTGCCTGGTCAGCATAGATGGAGATGCACTCATACGTGGTAGCTACAGGTTCAGAGGTGAGGGTGACAAGTAGACACTGGGACACAGTTACCATTGCCAACAATCTGAAGTCAAGGTTACTAAGAAAATTCTTAAACTTGATTTTAAAATCAAGGATTTGGAAAAGTGGTAACCACAGTAGGCAAAAAGAAATAAAGATAAGACTGTAACATCAAAGCTGAAATGAATAAACAGAAGGGAAGAAAATGAAACTGAAAGATACATATCTACTATTTTTGCTTAGTTCACCAACCTATAACTCCCAATTCTCTGTCCTATGCCTCTTCAGTGCAAGATTGCAGGCACACATTACCACAACTAGGACAGGGAACATCTTAAAGTGACTTATATTATATAATAATACCCGCTGAACTTTTACCATAATGAAAATTTATGTAAAACCGGGTATACCTACAGAAGGAATGGGGTTGGGGGTGAAGAGCTGGCTCGGTGGTTAAGATCACATCCTGTTCTTCCAAATGACAGAAGGGGCTCACAACTGCTTTGAATTCTAGTTCCACGGAACTGACACTCTTATTGTATCATACCATTGCCAATGCACCTATGACATATACTTACACATGCACATACACACATACACACACACATTCACACGAAAATTTAAATATACTGAGTATATGTTGATGATAGCATTAATACTATCCATATAGATAAGTTTAACAATCTGAAAAATATATTTGTAGGTTGCTTGTTCGTTCCTGGCGACCTAGACCTTAAGTAATCACACAGAAACTATATTAATTACAAAACTGTTTGGCCAGTAGCTTAAGCATATCCCTAGCTATCTCTTACATCTTAAATTAACCCATTTCTATTATTCTGGTATTACTACAACGTTGTGGCCTACCAGCAAGTTTCTGGTGAGCTCTGGCCAGTGTTTTTCTCCTTCAGCAGTTACATGGTGTCTCCCTGACTCTGCCTGCTCTCTCTCTATTTACCTCTTTCAGTCTGGCTATATTCTGCCCTGCTATCAGCCAAAGCAACTTCTTTTATTAACCAATGGTAGTAAAAAATATTTATAGCATACACAGGGGGATCTCACATCACCTCCCCTTTTCTGTCTAAATAAAAAGGAAAGTTTGAACTTTAACATAATAAAATTACATATAACAAAACAGGTATCAAGCAAGAATGGCAGTTACAATACTTACATTTCCTTTATCTTTTAACATAACTAAGAAAAACTATAACTGTAACTGTCTATTAATCAACTTCATCAAAGACTCCAAAAGGATATAATATTACCTAAGTTAACAGAAAGTACATTGTAAGCAACTTCCAAAACTCTAGAATTGACAGAGACATCTTGTTGCCTGGACAGTCACTCAAAATTCTCTGTACCATTGTTTTAAAGTTATGTGGAAATTTTGATTATTTCAATTATCAATAATTTTAATTTATGCTTTTTTCATTGAGAACAGCTGACTATTTTATTATGGAAAATTAGCATTCAATTGAAAGAGTTGGGGATGTAGTTCATCTGACAGAATCCTTATTTAGCATATATGCAAAAAGCCCTGATTTTGAAGCACAACATAAGCCATGCTTTGGCGTTAACTTATAATTTTAACACTGGGAAGGTAGAGGCAAGAGAATCAGGAGTTCAAGACCATCTTTGGTTACACAGTTAGTTCAAGAATAGACTGAGATACATGAGACCCAGTCTCATATAACAAAACCCTGATAAATTGGTATCTTTCAAATTTGTCTGTAATTCAGAGATACACTAAGATTTTATTTTCCCTAAGTGAGAACTTAGAATCACCCATGAGTTGTACCACAGAACCCTTCTATGACTTGAACAATGAATTCAAGGAGCTGTCCTCAACTCATGCTTCGTCAGCAATCAGACGAGACATTAAGTAACATGGTTTGTCTCTGGATCCCATGTCTCCACCATGATGAACTAATGTTTCAGAAACCATGAGTCAAATGAATCTTTCCTTTCCTTGGTAAGTTGCTTCCGTCAAATATTTTGTCACAGTGATGACCTAAGTAACAAGAACACCCTCTTACTAGCTATAACAGGCTCACCAGGGATCCATTTGCTACCTGAGAGCACACTGACAAAGATGTGAAGCAAAGAGTTTTGAAACCACATGCAGGGGTTTGGAAAGGTTGCTCAGTGGTTAAAATCACTTACTGCTCTTGCAGAGGGCTGGAGTTTGGATCCCAACACCCACATGGCAGCTCACAAAAATTTTTAATGGCCAGTTCTCAAACACATGGAAAGGGATATTTTTTTTTTTTTTTTTTTTTTTTTTTTTTTTTTTTTTTTTTTTGGTTTTTCGAGACAGGGTTTCTCTGTGGCTTTGGAGCCTGTCCTGGAACTAGCTCTTGTAGACCAGGCTGGTCTCGAACTCACAGAGATCCGCCTGCCTCTGCCTCCCGAGTGCTGGGATTAAAGGCGTGCGCCACCACCGCCCGGCGGAAAGGGATATTTCTGACTAGAATACCCAATATTTACTGGATTAGGTAACTTGGTTTTACAAGAAGGAAGTTAGTATTAAAGTAGAAAAAAATTTTAAAGGTTTTTCTTTACACTTCACTCTCCATGGAGCTGAAAGAACAAATCACCAGGAAGACAGAATTCACTGAAAACACTGTCTGTGAAATTTGTGGAAATCCTCTAGACTGTGATCAGTAGACAGTTAGAACATGGTGTTTATACACTCAGAGGACTAGTGACTAAATCTGGAAGACAGGAGATTTGATGAGCCATTTCTATGAGTTCCATGTTATGTATAAGGAAGTATAAGATGTGAGGAGCAGAAAAAGAACAGAATAAAGGGGGTCAAGAAGATCGTTCCTGAAATTCTGTCAGTAGTGACACTAAGGGCAAGTGACTCAGGGAAGTAAAAATAATAAACTTGCTTAGGCTTCTTCAAGAGGGAAGAAGACTGAACAGTGCCCAATATTCTGGAAGATGCTGTTAATTAGTGTTATGGGTAAGAGTACTGTTGAGGATTAATAAAAATATTTGGGCAAATTAAAGATAAAACAAGAATGAAAGAAGTGAGCAGACAAATAGAATAATCATTGGCCAGATACAAGAAGAAGGGAAAACTTTTTCATATGCATGAATTGTCTGAATATATATAGAAAAACAGAAAAGAAAATGCATTTCTCTTTTAGTCCATTTTATACTGTGGAGTCACATGGTTGTTTTTGAGAGAGCAAATATCAGGTGATACTTATTAGTACTAACTCAGTTTAAAGAAAAGGAAAATACATTCATGTAGTATGGCATGTTTTTCAAATTTCTATGAAGACTTAAAGTCATATAATGGAGGTAATGTAACTGAAAAATCCTACTTTTGGGAGACAGCTTCTATTGACAAACTTGTGCTTCTTTTTCTTTCCTTTATTAATGTGTATAAGTATGTTTTTATTTGTATAGAGAGTAGGGTCACACCAATAGAATTTTTAAAAGAGACTCTGCTCGATGTCCCGTCTTTTTTATTTATCTTTTGTGTCTTGTTCTTATTGGTCAAGCAGATTTGAAATTGTTCAGCCAGTATCAATATTCAATACCATGAATAGTCTTTATTTCATTATTTCTCTATCAAAAGACATTTCTAAACACCTTTTCCATTGATTTATGCATATTCTACTGTTATTTTTATCATAAAGTTATTTTTTTTCTGAAATTTAGAACCAACTTCAAAGCTCTAAAACATGAGTATGCTATCTTAGTAATTTTGAAGGCATTTTTCCTCTCCTGTCATTAGAAACATTCCATTATTACTTAAAGTTTTTTTTTAAAGAATTAGAATTAATGATATTCAGTATCTCTCACAAGAACTCCATAGTTCTTTAAATGATAAATCTCCTTATAAATTATTTCCTAAGAAATTACATTTTACTTTATTATTCTCACCCTAGAAATCTCTGGAATAGTTTACTTTTCTACTGTTGCATCCTTAAGAACACAAGAACAACTGGGCAGTGGTGGCGCACGCATTTAATCCCAGCACTTGGGAGGCAGAGGCATTCGATCTCTGTGAGTTCGAGGCCAGCCTGGTCTACGAGAGCTAGTTTCAAGACAGGCTTCAAAGGAACACAGAGAAACCCTGTCTCGAAAAAGAAAACAAACAAAAGAACACAATTACATTAATTATAGTGACAAAGGACCCTCTCATTGAAAGAAGGCAGAAAAATAGGAGAATTATAATAGGGCAATACTTTAGGGAAATGACATTAGGTTAGTGATGCGTAGTCAGACATTTACCTGTCCCCCTCTAATTACCATCAAATCAACGAAAATACAAGGACTTCTTTGGCTTCAGGATTTCTTTGGCTTCACTTCTGCACTGAAGGTGCAGAAACCCTCATGCCAGTCCACGGATCACTCGTTCCCTAGGGGGAAGAGGCTACAGGTTGTATGAGCACACTGTAAGCTTTTAGTTTATCCTGATGAAAACTGAGGGTGATATGCTGCAACAGCTTACTTTAGATATGAAGACAATGAAGCTGAATTAATTATAAGATAGAGGAAACTCGGACCTTGTCAATTATTCGTACAGCACACAGAGGATAATGGACTCAAACTTGTCGTTCTCAACATCATGAATGCAAGGAATAAAGGCGTTGCCTGCCACCACCATACACTCTGCTCCACTCCTCCCTCCCTTCATCCCTGTATCCCTCCCACCCTTGCCCCTTCCTTCCTAGTAACAGACTTTCTTTTGGGCCACTAACTAGCTCCCAAGTCATGACATGGAAACTTCTTATTATAAAAGCCTTATTTTAGGATTGTCAAATCTGCTTTTATAAATTAACATGTTTCTCTGTATTTATTCTTTTCCTCAGTGCTTTTAAACTTTCTTTCCTTCCATATATCTTACTTTCACTGCTTCTCCTGTCTGTCTGTCTGTCTGCCAGTTGCCTGGCTTCTTGCCCTGGGTGTGCCACCCCCCCATTCTCCCTTAATTTTTTCTCCCTTTCTTCCTCTAGCCTAGATTTCCCATCCTATTTATTCTTTCTGCCTGCCAGCCCTGCTTTTCCCTCTTTTACCTAGCTATTGGCTGTTCAGCTGTTGAAGAGAACAATCAGGTGCTTTATGCAGGCAAGGTGAAACAAGTGCAACACATCTTTACATAATTAAACAAAAACAATATAAACAAATGCAACAATCCTTACAATGTTAAACAAAAGTAGCATAAACAAATAACACATCTATACATAGTTAAAGTAATATTCTGTAGTATAAACAAATGTATCACATCTTTCAATAGTTAAAATAATATTCCACAACACTTCCTTATTACCCTTTACATACATTCTAGTTCAGGCTGTCCTTAAATTCCTACATCTGGGTGATACTTTGGTCTCAGCTCCTCAAGTATGGGCTATGGTTTTATCCTCTGATCTGGTCCTCTTGGATTTCTGATTGATATTATGATTTATTACATTCAAAAGCAATCTTGAAGGCCAGACATGATAGTGCATGCTTTTAATCCTAGTACTTAGGAGGTAAAGTCAGGTGAATCTATGTGAGTTCTATTCTAGTCTGTCATAGAGAGTGAATTCCAGGCCAGACAGAGATACAGAGCGAGACCCTGTCTCAACAAAACATCTTAAAATTTCACCTCTCAAGACTATCATGTCAGATTCTTTGAGCCTCGCGTGCCTTGTCCCAGTTAGTAATGATGTTCTCTGCCCATTTAGCCCAGCTCTCTCTAGGACCCTGGTTTTCTTGTACTTCAGACTTACCTCACTAACAGCTCTGGCCACTTGCACTTCAACTTGATTGATTTCTCTGTATGTCTCCAGCTATCACTCAAACAGAGCCACCACAGTTCTAATTTGAGAAATGACGAAAACATTCTTAGCGATTGCTCTGTATCCAGAATAACAATTTACTTGCCCAGTAGTTACAGTAATAGTCTGAAAGTGTAAGCTGAATATGTTAGTCTTCTAATTACTCTCAGATATGGATGTTTTCTAAGAAATACAAATTTGTATCCTGCCTTCGGTGGTCCGGAATGACCCTACCCACCCTCTGATGCTGGAATGCAAACTCCCCTCCTCTAATCTTTTGCTACCAGCTCCATCTCCGCTTTCCAGAAATGCTGTCTTTTTATCTCAAGACTTTAGTATTTATTGGATGTTCCTTGACTATCCAAAAAGAATGCTTCTCATTTTATTATCTACCACCCCCCCGACACACACACAAAATCTAATCTTCATGTGCACCTAAATTTCGTTCAATCACTGTGTTGTCTTTTTTAAGTCTTCTACCAATGTCATATCTTCAGGTCAGATTTTGTCCAGGTTTTAGTTGATTTCTATAGATTTTTTTGAGGTGAAAATGACTTATTAGCTTCCTCTTAGAATATTCAAATCATATATCATGTCTGAAATCTAAATACTCTCACAGATCTCTTGCATAACCCTGAATAATTGTGGTGGTAATAACTTAGGTTCTTTATTTTAATGGAAATATTTACCTTGTTTTATTAAGTATATTTTGCTGTTACTTTCTGGCAGGTACATTTTTCAAAAGCCCATTTTTTTTTATGGAACCTTCCTAGGAGGCTTATTTTGAATAAAAATGTAATTTTATTACATGTTTTCTGGTTATCTTTTGAAATTATTATCAATGTGTTTACTAAATTGAGGGAATCTTTATTTTTATCTTTGAATGCAACCTACTTAGCTATAATCTGTTTTCTTATTTCTGAATTCTGTCTGGTGATATATTTTTGTTTCTCTATAAACATTTATAAGAGTCTGTCTTATTATTATTACTACCACACCAGCTACTTTAAGATAGTTACTTTTTGCAGCTGCCATTTTCATGATACTTTAGAATTCAAGAGGAATCCCATAAAACCTTTATTTATTTATTTATTTATTTTGAGACAAGGTTTCTCTGAGTAGCCTTGGCTCTTCTGAAACTCACTCTGAAAACCAGGCTGGCCTCAAACTCACAAAGTTCTGCCTGCTTCTGCCTCCCGGATAGAATGTTGTGATTAAAGGTGTGGACCACCATTGCCCTGATGGAATAGCATAAACTTTTATGACACATTAAGTATGGCAGGACAGTTCCCAAATTCCTTGAATGTTTGTAGAATACATCTAGGAATTTGGAGAATAGATTTTATCTTTTCAATGTCTTCTGTTGCTACGGATTTATTGAAATAGTTCATCTTGTGTCAGTTTCATAATTTTTCTTAAAAATTATGTTATGTTCTGATATTTATTCAAATTAAGTGAGATAGACAATTTCCCCAAAGTATGTTCTGTTCCCTTTTGTCTATTTTAGTCATCATTTTTTTTTCTGTTAATTTCCTTTATCTGCCACACCAGAATGCTTCCCTCTTTTACCTTTCTAGATTTTCGTTTTCTAGTTTTTCCTACATATGTTGTTCTAGGGTGCATATTGGCACATGTGTGTTAAAAAAAAAAACCCAAGCAGTCATTCAACACACGTACATATTGTCCTTTGCTGTTTTCACTTAATTTATTATTAATGTTTTGATTTTCACTTTCACTTATCTCCTTTGGCATTATTTACGAGGTAGACAGAGAAGAATAAAATCAGAAACTCCCTTGCTGTTTTGAGCCCAAAATCCTTCTTCAGTCCTGCAAAGTATTGTTTATCGATTGGCATTAGCCATCTCCCAAGCACCTTCAAAGGTTGTTCAGTACAGTCATAAAAATCTACAAAAATACCCTACAGCATGTAAATTACAATAACCTATTGAAATTTAAAAACTGAAGATTGTGTTTCATAAACCTGGGAATTCTCTAATGTAAGAGTTCAAAACCACGCACTCTGATTGCTGCACTTTTTATTGCATTTGTCCATAGGAATCTTGCTAGACATTATAAGTAAGATTGATCTAGAAATTATTTTAAATTCAAGGCATACATGGATTAGCCCTCAATTTTATTATGTTTAATTTTTTTATTATGTTTAATTTTCGTCTTTAATTTAAATCAGAATTAAAATGACCCACTAAATGAGTAAGAGTATTTTTTTTCTAATTTCTAAAACATTTCACAAAACCTAAATGTTCTTTTTTGTTGTTGTTTTTATTTTAGATTGTGAAAAGATAGGTTTAAAACTGGCCAGAGCTCTTTTCTGAACCTGGGGGATTGCTGATTTTGGTGTCTCTCTTTTTATATATTTCTTAGGCATTCACTCATTTAAGTGTGTGTGTGTGTGTGTGTGCGTGCGTTTGTGTGTGTGTGTATGCTGTTGGGTGCAAATATAGATGTGCATATGGAAGCATGAAGTATATGCTTCAAATGATGTCTCCAAATTTTTTGAGACAGCATCTCTCAGTAAACCAGGAGTTCACCAGTCTGCAAAACTGCCAAGCATGAGAGCACAGTATCTCCACTGCCAGGGTTTTAGGAGTGTGCTGCTGTCTGAATTTAATGTGGATGCTGGGGTACACGATCAGGTCTCATGCTTGCAGAGCAGATCTTACAGCCTGAGATAGTCCCTAAGCCCTGATAGGTTTTTTTCCAGTACATGAATATTTTTCCGTCTATAATACACTCTCATATTTTATCATAGAAAGTGGTTAAAGCACTTAAGAAATTTCAAACACTCCCTCATATCTGGGATTTCTGTCTGTCCCATTATCTTTGGTGATATTGTTTATTTTTCACTTCTTTGTTAATCATTACTAATGTTTGCCTTTTTTTCCTTCCGAAAAGAAAGAGATTGGGGGCTTTGATACAATATTTCTATTATTTTTTGAATTTTGTATTTTAGTGATTTAAAATAATTCTTCATTAATCCTCATTCCATATTAAACTTATGTCTTTTTTCAGCTTTTTGAAAACAATACTTGGACTCTTGCTCATTTTTGTAGTATAGGGTCTCACTTTTCAGGTTTGAATTATTTGGACCTTGCTGTGTTGTTGATACTAGCCTAGAATTTGCTTTTTAGACTAGACTAGTACTAGGGCTAAAAGTGTGCCTCAATATGCCTCACTTTGCCATGATTTTTAATATTAAAATAATCTTATTTGGTCTATAAATTCTTATTCTTGAATCAAAATCTGTTTAATAAAACAAAAATTTATTATTTTCAATCACACTGACTTTTGTAATTCTATTAATTCTTCTTTATTTTTTCTTTATCTTTGAGATCATGATATAATTACATTAATTCTTCAACTCACATTTAATTTTAAAGTATATTTTCATTTCAAAATTAGATGCATTGTTTTTTGTTAGCTGTATTTTGTTATTGGCATCCATTAGTTTAATTTTTGGCAGATGCATTTAATTTAATTAAAGACCATTCAATTTGATGAACCTTACTTTTTGCCTTATCAACATATGGACCATTTAAAAAATATTTTCATATATTTTTTGCTTTCATTTGTTAGAAATTTTACTATTTACTATCAAATTGGGATAATTTCAGCACATTTTGTTTGAAGTTTTAGTCTTTTAATGATCTGTACATTTCAGTATGTCTCATGGAGATTGCAGTGTCTTCCCATGCTGGGTATCAGCTTTCTATACATTTGAACACTCACTCGGTACAGACAGAAATTTAAAATTTTAATTCTTATTTATAGTAAAAAGATTTTGGAAGACAATGTTTGAGAAGCAGTTCTAGAACATTGGGATTTCCTCTTCCATCTTTAGGCCCCTAGGGCCTAGAGCTGAGGAAGCGGTGTTCAAAGAGTTTGTCTTCAGAGAGATGTCTCAGATGCTTCTCTTGCTCTCATGTTGCTGTGGGAAGTATGAGAAGTTTTCTCATTCTGCTCTCTCGTTCAGATGAAGGGCCTTTCGTAGTAGTTTTGAAACTCATGTTCAGCTGTTGAGTGTTAGAAAAGAAATCTCAGAGGACCAGGTGCTGTAATCTATTGCTAGATTCCCATATGAGGCACCTAGAGAAAGCCACCCCACCCTTTTTATTTCCCCCACTCCCCCTGATTTGGGGTTGAAAAGCCAGCCTTCATGTAGACCTAATTAATATAATTTCATGATAGAGTATGAGATATATACATATATACTATATATATATATATAATATATATACACATATATTACTACTACTACCACTACTACTACACACACACACATTTAG
The DNA here is from genome assembly GCF_950005125.1 of Chionomys nivalis. Taxonomy (NCBI): domain Eukaryota; kingdom Metazoa; phylum Chordata; class Mammalia; order Rodentia; family Cricetidae; genus Chionomys; species Chionomys nivalis. The sequence goes on along the minus strand of NC_080097.1, from coordinate 28,135,935 downwards.
TGAAAGAATCCAGCAGGTCTGTCTGTTCTTCATGCCTTGTGTTGCAGAGATAAGGACATTGATTTTCTCCAGGACAGGGAGAGAGCACTTCTGTATTCAGGTCTTTACATCTTACATCTGATGAAGGTCAGAGAATTCTTTGAATGACTGATGCAGAGGAGTGAAGCAGGAGACACTCAGTGTGGTCATTTTCCTTCTGATATTTCTTCAAATTCTAATGTACCCCATTTGGGGTAGCATTTTTGAAATCACATCAGTCATATGTAGTTTTCGAGGTGAGGGCAGTAATTGTTCCAGGAGATTCCAAGAGGGTTGATTGAGGACCTTTGTTGCAAGGTGAAAAGGTCCTGAGTTGAGGGAAGAAAAGCATCTCCACCAGTTCCAATAGGTACAATGCCAGAAACCTGCGTACCAGGGAGTGTCAAGCACGTAGGTGAGATCTTTCCCTTGCACCTAGCTCACATCATTAGACCTTTAGGTTTTGGCTGTTGCAAGAAATGTCAGGTGTTAGAGACAAAGATAAAACACCGAGTAAAAAGCAGTGGAAATAAAAACAAACATGGAACAATTTTAGACAATGCAGAAGTATTTATTTGCAAGGTCATATAGTATCAAGATTGGTAAGCCAACAGTCACCTACTTATATTCATTTAAACCTAAACTTAACAAAGAGCGCTATGGCCATCCTCTCATTCCATATTCAGTTTTACTGTCCCCAGTATGATAGGAAACAAACTGGGGCTTGAAACACTGGAATTATCAGCAACTTGTCTTAGGTAACAGTGGTTGGTAGAATAACTTACTTTGCAACATGGCAATTACTGTGAAAGAGCTCAGGGACATGCATGGCAGAAAAGAGCACAGGGAAAACACGTGCAGCAGATTAATGGAAATTTACCATGCTTATCTGAGAAAGGATCAAAAGGAGCATTGAGGGGAAGTGCTTTGTTAATTTCTACTCTTATTTTAACAGAGGGGCAAAATTAACTTAGCTGTCAATCTGTACCTTGACATTGTAGCAAACCACTCTCTCTGCCTGACCTGATCTATTTGTTTGGTTTAATTTCCTCCTTTTGTGCTAAAGTCCTGATCCCTTCACTTCCTCCTCAATAGTCATCACTGTTAGGTTTTTAAAATAGATATTCATGTCCTATCTAGCTTTGGACTCAAAATATATTACAAGATTTATTTTAGAAACACTCAATACCATTGTGGTACACACCTCTGCCTCCTATTTTCGTCAATATGACGTTGAAGCCTTACCCATGTTACTGCCCTAGGAATATCTCAATCAGTTTTGACTGATCCATAGAAATTTACATCTCCATTGTACTTTTATCTCCATTTGACAAGTGATTGACAGCTAGACTGCTTTACCACCTTTAACCAACTCCTTTATGTTCACTGAGAAGATCCTGTAGAGTCCCTGTGCACCAAACATGAGAACTAGAATTAATGTAGTCCACACATTAGAAGTCAGTGTATTCATGTAGTAAATTTAATTAAACCTTCCAGATTTTCCTGTAAGATTTCTGGTATAATTTATGCTCCATCTCACAGATTTAGAACATTCTATAACCACACTTTATAATAAACAAAACTCTAATTTTTTCAAGTTGATTATGAAAAGTTTTAATTCATCATCCTCAATGCTCAATGAGGATGTTCTACTTTTATTATATTCTCATTTCTTCTTCTAAAATTTTCTAATCATGTTTTAATTCACTTTATGATAGTTTTCCTTTTTTTTTTTGACCATGAAAAATGCTTTCCATATATCAACAGTAACTGGAGCAAAGAAACTTTAAGATGAGCTTCCACACCTCTCCTCTAGAGAAATACCAATCCCTATTTAACTGTATTGCTCTTTGATGGTGCTATTGCACACTTCGTATTTCTTTCCATTTTCTAAAGTTTAACTTTTGCTCACTCTAGTGTATGATTGTTTTCTTTCTGACAATAAACATTTTCCAGATGTGTCAGGGGATTCTAGATACACTCCTGTGTTTGTGTCCATGTCTTCTGTGTGTATGTGTGTGTGCGCTCAAGCTCCTGCACACACATTGTCTCCAACCACACACACACACACACACACACACAAACACACACACACCTATTCTTGAGTGCCATCAAATTTGGCACTGTGAATCCAATATCTAATTCTTTTCAATTGTGCAATAAACTTTCCTAGGATATTATTTCAGGGAACAAATATGAAAGATAAAGAGCAATGTTTCACAATCCTGATGCTATACCATTTTTATCTTACTTTACACCCCTTCCTCACTCCAACCCTTCCTCTCTCTTTCTCACCCTCTCTGTCTCAAACTGTGTCTCAGAACAACTTTTTCCCTCTTATAAATGTGCTTTAGCCTTTTCTAAAGCATCCATTTTCCAAACACGTTAGTATACATTTTCCCAAGCTTTGCTGGATCCTATGGAGCATGTGGTCTTTTGTTTTCCTGATGGTGTCAGAAGCACTGCCTTTCCTGCAGGCTGCTCTAGGCATGGGTGTGCAGCTGAGGGGTCCAGGTCAGCAGGCTGCTCTAGGCATGGGCTGTGCAGCTGAGGGTCCAGGTCAGCAGGCTGCTCTAGGGATGGCTGTTCAGCTGAGGCTCCAGGTCAACAGTCTTCTCTAGGAATGGGTGTGCAGCTGAGGGCCCAGGTCAGCAGGATGCTCTAGGGATGGGCTGTGTACTGGGGTTCCAGGTAAGTGGGCTGCTCTAGGGCTGGACTATGACACTGAAAGTTCAAGTCAGCTGAAGCCTAGATGTAGCTTTCACCCTTCTTTTCTTCAGATGTCGTGAAACGTTTTTTTGTTTGTTTGTTTTTGTCTTTCGAGACAGGGTTTCTCTGTGTAGCTTTGGTGCCTCTCCTGGAACTAGCTCTTGTAGACGAGGCTGGCCTCAATCTCACAGAGATCTGCCTGCCTCTGCCTTCCGGGTGCTGGGATTAAAGTTGAGCACCACCACCGCACAGCTAAATTATACTGTTTTGTGAGTCTTTAAAAGGAACAATCGCTTGATTCTGGTATTCCAATTTGATACTGAGAACCAATATTTAGTAAATTTTAAAGTGATATTTTCTTTTTGCTCAGAATTTTATAAAGTATGCTTAATATATTAAAACTGTATAACATGTAAATTAGGAACTGAAATTATAAAAAAATTGAATAAATATTTTTACAATCGACAAATACAAATTATATTTAAGCAACTTCCACATACTATGAGAACCATGTGGAATTACTGTATTGAGGTAAAGTATGTTCAAATGCATTTAATTTCATACCATATACTTCTACCTAATATGCAGAATAAAATCAATTTAATTGGAATAAATATATAGAACAAGGTAGGCTTAATGCACTATTTGACTAAGTCGGTTTCATAAATAACAAACCCATGCTCAATACCAAGCTTCTAGCTGAAATTCAGACATGGAATTCTTCAGCCTATCTTTAATTAGAATTGCTAAGTAGAACTATTGGAAAATGCTTAAATGTAGTTTGTAAGTATAAACATTGATGTTTGGGATGTCTCACTCTGCATAATTATTAATTTATTTCATTTTCAGCTATATAATATTTGACATGTTGAAGCATAATGAGAGACACTTTATATTATTGTTTATGATGCAGAGAAAATAGAAGTTTAATTCAGGATTTGTATTTTAAATTATACTCTTCTTTGGAGGAGTTTTTCCCATAAAGATAACTTGGTTTAATTAGTATTTGTAAAATGTCCATATCAATGCCTGGCGTTCCTGATATAAGACAGCACAATAGGGGGATTAATTCCAAATTAATGAGCTCATTTTCTTTCCCTAACTTGACCAACCAAAAAAAAAAAAAAAGAGCAATAAATAACAGCTCAACCCTATAAATGGAGAAATTACATTTGTCCATGTAGATTTTGAGTTGAAAAGGAGCTTGCTGAGGTCACTTCTCCCATCTCTCAGATGCTAAGAGTAGGGTAGCTTAGCATATCCTCTGTCCTCAGTGTTCCTGGCATGACTGAGGATAACTGATCCAAATACAGATTATATTCATTAAATGCTTTGTTTTAAACTGAGAAGTCTGGACTGGAAACTGCTGTTCGCAAACTCGCTATTTCAAGCCATCATTGTTTGCCTCCTCAGTCACAAGCGCATCCCAACTCATTTCTCTACTTGCAGCCTTGCCCCACCTTAATTTGTTATCATTATGAAAAGAATAAGCTTATGCAAACATATTTCACAAACCACTTTTTGATTAAATATCTTTATGTCATCTATAACCATACCTTCTTGACTGTGCCTGATCTTGTTTGACCTTAGAATCTATGCAGGGTTGAGATGGTTGGAACTGACAGGAAACAAACCCAGACTCCTTCATGTAGCACCCAGGATTTTGCTGAACTTGTTTCTACAGTGGTATATTATTTGTATTTTGATAAATAAATCAACCTGAGGAGGGTAGGCCACCCTTTTCGTCAAGATGGCGCCGAAAGCGAAGAAGGAAGCTCCTGCCCCTCCCAAAGCCGAAGCTAAAGCGAAGGCCTTGAAAGCCAAGAAGGCAGTGCTGAAAGGCGTTCACAGCCACAAAAAGAAGAAGATCCGCACATCGCCCACCTTTCGGCGGCCCAAGACCCTGCGGCTACGAAGGCAGCCTAAATACCCCCGGAAGAGCGCGCCCAGGAGGAACAAGCTTGACCACTATGCCATCATCAAATTCCCCCTGACCACCGAGTCAGCCATGAAGAAGATAGAAGACAACAACACGCTTGTGTTCATTGTGGATGTCAAGGCTAACAAGCACCAGATCAAACAGGCTGTGAAGAAACTCTATGACATCGATGTGGCCAAAGTCAACACCCTCATAAGGCCCGATGGAGAGAAGAAGGCATATGTTCGGTTGGCTCCTGATTATGATGCTCTGGATGTTGCCAACAAAATTGGAATCATCTAAACTGAGCCCAGCCGGCTAATTCTAAATATACTTTTTCACCATAAAAAATAAATAAATAAATAAATAAATAAATCAACCTGAAAACCAGAAAAGCAAAACAGCCAAGCTACTAGAGAAGTCTTACATCTACCAAGGCTGCAGACTAAGCAGACTAAGACTCTCTCCTCCCATTTTATATTCCTTGTAGTATTTTATATAAAATGTGTATGACTGCCTAGGACTGGGTTTAAAGGTGTGAGTCATCACCACATGAATTTGTTTCTGTATTGATCTTGTGTAGCCCAGGTGGCCTTGAACTCACAGAGATCCCTCTGTCTCTGTCTCCCAAATCATGGGATTAAAAGTGTGTTTCACCATTGCCTAACCTCTAGTGACTTTAGTTTTGCCTCTTGTCTTCAGGCAAGATGTATTCACCAAAATACAAATTTATTTATCAAAATACAAATAATATACCACTATAGATTTCTGACTACTTCCATAATTCCCACAGGCATTTTCAAACTGTTGACTTTGATATCTTTTCTTCTACAAAGTTCATTCTTTGAAAGTGTACAATCTAGTCACACAACGCATACACATGTGTGCACACACACACTTTTAAAAACTCATGCTGTTTAAAGTAAGCTGATGAGCTTTGTGTTAGGTCATACTCATAGCTCTTGCTGACTGTTGAGGACTCTGGGTTGGGCACTCCTGATGATGCAAGTACTGAGGTTTTTGTAAATATGACAACTTCTCTGTCTTCAGATGTCTCCAAATGCTATCATCCTTCCCTTACAAGTTGTTTCCATTCAACTTTTGTCACTATCTAACTTCTTTTCTATCTTTTCTAGGACCAGTCTTAGTGGAAATGCAACTAAACTCCCCATCACAGTGCTGCCTCTCTTACAATGCTTTCATTGAGTAGATTATCTACTTGCCTCTCAAGACTGTGTCATCTGTAACCCATTCCAATCGCCACAATAACATTTTGTGGGCTTTCCCAACACCATTTGCCATCAACTATACTAAACTGTTTTAGAGACTCTTATTTGCTCTATCCAAAGTTCTTGGAGAAACCTAATCCATGTTTATATGATGATTCATACATTTTAGGAAAGTTTTTTTTTTTTTTTTTTAAAGGAGTGTTTGTGTGGGTATCTTGAACACACATACACGCATATATATAAACGGGATGAGTCTGATTCTTTTTTTTTTTTTTTTGGTTTTTCGAGACAGGGTTTCTCTGTGGTTTCGGAGCCTGTCCTGGAACTAGCTCTTGTAGACCAGGCTGGCCTCGAACTCACAGAGATCCACCTGCCTCTGCTTCCCGAGTGCTGAGATTAAAGGCGTGCGCCACCACCGCCCGGCCGATGAGTCTGATTCTAAAATTCCTCCAGAGAGAACTGTATTCAAGTCCCAATTTAAGTCATTGGCATTAAAATGTGACTTCAATGTTTCTTTGATGTACTTCTCCTTTGGCATTATATAGAACAATAGAGAAGACAGAAAACAAGCTGGGTATATTCATTCATTAGCTCATTTGTTTTTCATGTCTGTTTTCCATAAAATAAATTCTAATAATTAGGGACTGACCTATATTGTAATATATTCTTTCAGCCTGCATTGAAGAGTTAAATTAATGGTCTAAAATTGAGAAATTAGATAAAGTGAGAAATAAGTAGAGATGAGATCCTGTGGACTACTGAAGGTCAACACCTTCATTTCATTCAGCTTACAATTAGAAAGGTATTAGAAGACTTAATTTAAATTTAAATATGTATAAATGAAATTTAACACAGAGGGTTGGAGAGATGGTTCAGTGATGTGGGATTCCCTTCTGTATGCTGTGAATATGTTTTATTGCCTTTGGTTAATAAGGAAGCTGCTTTTGGCCAATGGTTTAACAGAGTAAAGCCAGGTGGAAAATCTGAACAGAGATGTAGAGAGAGAGAGAGTAGGTGGGGTCATAGAGAAGCCATGGAGCTGCCAAAGGACACAGATGCCCCAGGAACCTTACCGGTAAACCATGAACCTCATGGTAAAATACAAAATAATAGAAATGGGTTAATTCAAGATGTAAGAGTTAGTTAATAAGAAGCCTGAACTAATAGGCCATGCAGTGTTGTAATTAATATAGTTTCTGTGTGATTATTTTGGGTCTGGGCATTCAGGAACGAACAAGCAGCCAACAGTTCAGTGGTTAAGAGCACTGGTTGTTCTTCCGTAGGACCAGGGTTCTATTCCCAGACCCTACATGATGTCTAGTAATCACCTTTAACGCCAGAAGGCCCTCTCTGGCCTCTGTGGACACTGCATGCTTATGGTATACATACATATATGGAGGCAAGCACACATACAAAGAAAATAAACAAATTTGAAAAATTGACACAAATTAATAAATTTGATGTGGAAAATGAAAAGTTTGCTTTCTCTGATAAGATCTTGTCTTTCTTGATGTAGATAGGATTGAGCACAAAACACTCATTATCAGCTAATGTTTCTGATGTGATCGTGAGCACGAGGACTGTGGGAGGGAGTGATTGTGCAGATAGAGAACAGAAAATAGTCTAGGTATATAAATTGCATAATAAGCTTTGAAGTTCAAATGACACTTTAGTAATGGGTCAGATTTGAGGGCTGGCATGAAGAAATCAATGGGGACTTAGTGTTATGAATTGAACACAATAGCTTGAGGAAGCAACAAACGGGAAATGCTAAGAGATTTGTAAGAACAAAGTAAGCAAAGACCACCCAAGAGTGCAGTGTCAGTTTCATGAAATAAACTATATTGATGATAGCTTCTTTACTTTTCACCTTAATGAAGCCTACTCCCATGTCTCATATGAGACATCTGGAAGGGCAGCTTGGCAGTATTCTCTTATACCTACTTCACTGGGTTTTGGAAAATGTAATACTCTTTGGTGCCACAGTTCCACTTCAGTGTTCTGTCATCCCTGATTTCCTGCAGTTCTCATGCTATAACTTAAGGCCAACGTGTTTTTCTGATTTCAAGTTGTCTATAATTTATGTGCAAGATAAGCGAAATTGAATTTCCATAACGAGTCAGGAATACTATTGATAGTGAAAACTGCAGATGCATTCTAAAGCAATTAGCTAGGTACAATGGAAAGCCATTATGTAAAAAGGCCAAGATATTTATCTTTGGATTACAGCTAATTCTCAATGCCAAACATTAGCACATAGAGACTTTAAAATGCTCTGTCCTTTATTTTAATTATTGAAATTCTTATCACAACATCATTATACATTTGCAGGTTTATGCCATTTAAAACAGTCTGTGACTCAAATTCTGTAAATTTAACAATTTATATATTTTATAAAAATATCAATTTATTATACATTGTAAAGTGTCACAATAATGACAAAGTTACTGTGATGTTACCATAGTGACATAATACTTCTATTGCTGATTCAACACGAAGTCCCAATCCTACCTCTCATTTCTCTCCTAAAGCTTTAGAGGTCTTAAGAAACTTTCTGTGCTGTCAATACCATTGATGCTGCTCCAGAGAAGGCAAACAAAGAAAAGGGGATAAAGAAGAAAGAAGTGATTTGCCTGAGACTTTTGAGCAAGGAAGGACAGTGTGACAGATAAGCATCCTCTGGAAGGTGTCAGGTCATTTTCTCCCTTCAGCTTCCCACCTTTACTCCTCCAGAAGCTTCTGTTTCCCCATTCCCTTCCTTCACTCTTAAGACATTTAAAGATTCATTCAGACCAGTATGGGAAGTCTAGGTTAGGAACTAAGTCATAGTCGAGCATAGGTTTTTTCACTATCACCTGCTAGGCTCACCACTTATACTTGGCTCTGATGCTGGACATAATTTAACTGAAAAGGTCCACTTTGTCCCATCCTGTCTATCAGTTTACTACCTTTCTATTTCATAGCAATCATTTAGGGTCATATTAACTTAAAAGAAAAAATAATGGCATCTTGAAAAGATGTCTGAATTTTTTTTTTTTTCTGGTTTTTCGAGACAGGGTTTCTCTGTGGCTTTGGAGCCTGTCCTGGAACTAGCTCTGTAGACCAGGCTGGTCTCGAACCCACAGAGATCCGCCTGCCTCTGCCTCCCAAGTGCTGGGATTAAAGGCGTGTGCCACTATCGCCCGGCTAGGATGTCTGAAATTTTTGCCTGTGAATTTATGCTCGAGCTAAAACTGAATGAAGCTATGCTTTCAGGAATCTTAAATCCCATTTTATCTGACTTTGGAGCAGCAAAGCCACTAGGAAAACAATCACCTTTAGAAATCTTGAGTGTTTCTTTTTTTTAAGTAAAATGTACCACAACTGTTAGTATATTTTTTCATACTTGTTTTAGGAAGGCTGGATTTGAATTACAATTTTGAAACCTTACTTAATATATAGGAAAAATAACCTACATATTTAAACTGTGATGTTTAGTTTCATAAATTATCTCTTAGATATATAAAGGAAGAGTATATTTTCAAAATGCAAATGTAAAAATTCACATTATATCCACCTCTCAGGTTTTCTCCTCAGCTGCCTTGTATCATCTTGATTTCACACTCTTGAATTCTGGCAGCGAATCCTGAGGTCCAGCTTTTTCTTGCTAGGAGAGAGTCGGAACTGAGAGCAAGGAACCAGGTCTCATTCTTGCAGTGTTGTTTTTGTACAAATGGTCTGTGTCTTCAAGATAAGCCATCCACTTATGACTCATTCTTTTATGGAGATCTAACCTTAAAAATTTCTTTATCCAATGAAGCAGATGCAATTTGGTGCTGATTGCCAAACTACTCTTGAGAGTAAAAATAGAACATGTCCTTCTCCAAAGCAAGTGGTTGTATAATTATAGCACTATGTTTCTATTTGTGAAACTTAATTCTAAGGAATATTATTTAACTATATATTTAAATAGGAAACTTTGTCTCAGGCTATGTTTATGTGGTCATATACATGCCTTATATTTTTATTCTATTTTATACATATAAGAATGGAACACACTAGTATTTCTGAAGGCTGGTTCTTTTGTGAAACATATTTTATGGTGTTATCTTGTGAGCTCTATGATGCTGATGGAAGCAATTATCAGTCATCAGTAATGAGGCAAGCAAATGACCTAAGAATCATGGCAGATTAGCCAAATAATGTAGGACAAAACATTATATTGATGTTTCTTTTTAAAGAGCTTTCCTAGTCCTGCCTCTCATTCTTTGACATCTAATCTTAAGAATCAGGAAATCACAAAACAGAATCTGTGTTTCTCTGTGTGCTTTATTTTTATTAATTTTTGTATTTTTGTCTTATTAATTTTCATTTCTAATTTAGTTTTGATATTTGTCTTGTGTCTTTTTGAGAGAAAGAGATAGATAGATAGATAGATAGATAGATAGATAGATAGATAGATAGATGGTAAATAAATACAGAGAACACGAATGAATGAAATTGGATGGGTTGGGAGGTAGAGAGGATCTCATAGGAGTTGGGGCATGGAAAATATTATCAAAATACATTGCATGAAAAAATTATATAAAAATGAAGGGACTGGTTTAAAATGAACTGGTTTAGAAACCAGTTGTCCCATGTATGCTCCTACTATGGAAACAAGCTGCAAAGGCTAATTTGTTCATTTTACAGTTCACATTTTTGGCTTTGACTGTTAAGGCATTTGTACTTCCTTATTCTTTCACTGTTCAAAAGTTTCGGTAAATTTCTATTTGGTTTTTTAAAATTAACCAACTGTGAATGGAACAACTCAATCACTAAGGTCCTGAGTTACTAGCTCGAGCTCACTTTAAGAGGAAAAGTCAGCAAAGATGGAAACAAAAGAGAAAAATGTTACATATGTCAGACGGTATGTTTTCAAGATCACCAGCCATTATGTAGGTCAGGCTGGTGGAAAGAAGAAAGACTGTGGCTTGAGCCCTGGTTAGCCATAGTATCATGCATCATGAGGTTAATGACAGCTCCAAGTGCACAGAAGATGAGTGATAATTTACACACATACAAGGATTCAAGAATTCAAGAAACGGATTACTGTTTTCTGTTTGTTTCTTTTACTTTTTCTGCTGCTTGATTTTACTTTATATCATTAATTTCTACTGCTGTCATCATGGTTGTAATTGTTCTTTCTTGTGAAATGTAGAAATGATATCAACGGATCAATGAAGCAGAATTCGCGGCCAAGAAATAAACCCACACAGGCATGTCTTCTTCAACACAAGTATCCAAAATAAACATTGGCTGGAAGATGGCCTCTTCAATGGATGGTTGTGGGAAAACAAAATTTTCTTTCAGTCTTTTTTCTTGCAGAAAAATAAAGCAGATCAAATACCTTAATGCAATATGTGAAAATTTTAAACATCTCAAGACACAGGCATAGGCAAAGATTTTTTGTAAAGATCTCCAATAATACATGAAAAAATGGCAACAATAACAGCAAAAATCAATGGGATTACATGATATTAAAATGCTTCTGCACAGTAATAGAAATAAACATCAGAGTGAACAGTGCCTATAGAGGACTATCAGACAAGAAATTGACATTTATAACACATAAGACACTGTAAAAATTAGAAACTAAAAATCAAATTATCCAATCAATAGATGGGCTAAAGAACTCAATGATAACATCTCAAAAGAAGAAATACTAACAGTCAATAAATATTCGAAAAAAAGTATTCAGCATTTTTAACTATCAGGAAAATTAAAATTAAAATTGTTTTGAGATTCCATCTCACCCCAGTCAGACTAATTATATTCAAGAAAATATAAGAGAAAATGCTAACAAAGCTGCAGAGAAGGAAGAGCTTTATGTATCACTGTTGGTAATGGATAGAAGAGCAGCTACTCTGGACATCAGCATATTGTGTCCCTATGAAACTGAAAATATGCCACGATGTGACCCAGCTACATCACTATGTTAAATAATCACTGCATCAATATATATTTTTGAGGAACTTTAAATTGCCATACCACAGAAATTCCTTGAACGTGTGTGCTTCTGTACAGTTTACAGTAACTAAGAAATGGAGCCAACCTAGGTTGTAGATGACTGCTTTTTTTTTTCAGGTATAAAGTAAATTAAAACCATGGAGTTTGCACAACAATGGATGAAGCTGTAGACTATCATATCATCCAAACTAAGATTTGGGAAGACAGATACAGTATGTTTTCCTGTATGCATAGTGTGATATTTAAATACTCTGTTTGTACGTGTGCGCGCACGCATGTGTGTGTGATGAAATTAGAGAAGGCACTTTGAGAAGAGAGGTAGAAATCTGATGGGAATGAAGAGGAAGTGAAAAAGAGTAACCGAATTCATGTGACATGAAAGCAGATCTTCTATCTGGGGAAAAGAAGACCAGTGAGGGGAAATGAGATAGGCAGTGGGATTCTGATGCAAAGGAGAGAATAAGAACAAAGAATAATGGATGTATATGTGATAATAACAAAATGAAATCCATCACTTCATATAATTAAAGTAAATAATTAAAAACCATATTTTAGCATTTTCTAAACTATATTACATGATGGAAAAATTCCATTCTCAGTTAAAATGATAAAAAAAAATCGTGTAACTAAAACAGACATTATTGTTTTGTTGAGGATAACAAGGCATCGAGGAATCATTCTTGACTTGCTTCTAATTGAGAAGCCAAACAGCAGACTGAGTTTTGACACTGTATACCGTTTAATTCCAAGACTGTCAGTTCTTCCGAAGATCCCAAAGCTGCTATTGTTACTCATTGTGTTTTTTTTTTAATTACTTCTATCATTATTCAAATGCTGGGAGAAGATACTTTCAGCCCTTTATGCCTCTCCCCTAAAGATTATTTTCTCCTTGGTGCTTTGTGATCTGGCTGAATCCTAAACTCCCTTAAAGACCATGTGAATTTGATTTTTAGGGTAGGGAGACTATGTTATAGTCTTCACGTGAACAAAATGACAGAGAATATTGGCAGCTAAGGATGTTGTCAGCACAAAAAAATAAAGCAAATTTGGGCTTAATTTTCTCTTCTTTCAAGCCCTTTACATTGTTATAGGAAGACAACAGTTCCTTCCTGTATGTCTGCAAATTAAAAGTAACTTTTGGTGATGGTCAGAGACAAGGCTATACTCCAAGTCTTCTAGAAGGTTTGTTTTTGTCCCTCTTTCTTTCTTTTTTTTTTTTTTCCATAGAAATCACTTCTGTACTGTTTCCTGGGAGAAGGGTTAGTAATCACTTTTGCAATATCCATTTTGATCTGTTTGCTATCAAGATCACTGAAGTGTGTCAGTTGGAATTTGGTACTCAGAGCATCAGGGAAAGTATGTGCTTTTCTTGTTCACTTCAGTTTTTGCTTCTACTTGTCTCCAGGTATCCATCTTTCCTGGATTTTTAGATTTCTTAGACCCAAGAAAGAATTGTCAGGCTCCTAATTGATATGATTGGTCATAAATTTTATGTTCTAAAACTGATGAGTGTGTCTGTTAGGTTTCAAGACATGGTCTTGTTACCTTTGTGCTTTGAGGAATCACCCTGGTCAACAAATTCTAACAAAATTCATCAACTTCAAAGTTCGAAGTTTCGCTCATATCAACTATATTTACCAGATTTAGGGGAGTTTTGCAGTTTTCCTTTTCTTTATTCCAAGTTACAGATTTTATTAAAAAATCTTAGAAATAATAGTGAATATTTCATACCTGTCTTTGGGTCAGCAGGAGGGCTCTTTGTGTAAATGCTTCTGTCACCAAGATTGATGATCTCTGGGACCAACATAGTGGAAGGGGAGAATTGTCTCCCATCGATTTCCCCCTGATCTCCACATGCCTGCTGGCAAACACACACACACACACACACACACACACACACACACACACACAAATAATTACATATAATACATTAAAATGATGAGAGAAATTAAAAGTGTCTTTACAGTCAGGTAACTGTTAGGCAAACCAGTCACAGGGGGAGTTATGTTCAACTATTTTAGTATAAGGTTATATCTATAGGCATGGGCTTTATTCATGAGTGAGTGAGTTATTTTAACATAGTTTTTAAATGTACTCATGTCAGATGCATGCCTTACTAAATTCTGTACCTAAATATTTAAGCTTGTGTTATCACATAGTCGATGTTCACTTAATGTTTATCTAATAAGCAAATATAGAAGTTTCTTAGATTGGGAGTTTGTTTTTTTATCTTTAAAGTTATACTTATTTTATGATTTATCAATTTTTCTAAGTAACAGACATAGATGAGACAAAAAAAATCAGAAAAAATGTTGCATAAGAATGTTCATCTTAGATTTAATAACAATATATTCCACGTGAGTACAACTGATGTATTTTCCCCAAAGGTAGGAGTATAAAAAGTTTCTTTTACATAATGTGTATCTTTATAAAAGACTAATACTTTATGCAAATATATGCATTTTAGAGGGGAACATTTCATTTCACACTATTGCTAAATAGGATTGATTTAAAAGTTAAAAGGTAATTTTATGTGTTTATTTTTAATAAGATAAATTTTACAGGATCTAATTGACATCTATTATATCTCCTACTAATATCTTAATTTCTTATGACTTGTGTGAAATCCTTTAACGCAAAGCATGAAAGAAAAAAATCTTACAAATACCCTTTCCAATGAATTTCATTACTCACAAAATGCACCAAATAATACATATAAATGAGATATTGGGTAATGTTTCTTTCACAATCTTATTCATTAGATCAGATGCAAGACACTCCACTGTGCTCTTGCTTCAATGATGTGCTTACTTGCTCAACTTAGGTAAAAAATCCAGATTCTTACTTCCCTGTTTTTCTCCTTTAAAGTCTGTTGTCTGTGTTTGCCTTGTCCCCAAAATGTCATGAGATAATTGAAACAGCACTTTCACTTGTATCATGGTAATCCTTTAGGATGGAAGGCAAGGAATAAACTAATGATATGATGTCATTTTTCTAAAGAAGAGGAAGCTTGCCATTACCACAAACGCAACTCTAAATGTATTCATCAGATATGTTAAACATAGCACACGAACTGGGAAGTCACAACCTGGGTAATAATCTATGATTGACTTAAAGACTTTCCAGAATTTTAAAGGTTAACTGTGTTGAAGAATTAAGGTTCTGTTTCTCATAAGCATAACCATGATTTTAAATATAAAAAATGCTTGTTTTCTGTTTCTAACATGATATTTTCTGCATAATACATATGGAAACTTGTATACATTTGTTGTATGCATTGATGCTTTATCTCAATAGTGAAATAACAAAGTAGATCAGAACACACTATTAATGGGAGTGAGGAATAACTGTGCAGCATTTTGTGTGGTGTAAAAAGCCGCTGAACTTTTTACCCTGTGGATTATATTTATAATATAAGATGGAGTAGCAGCAGTAAGCTTTGAGTTTTTCTGCAGCTCAGCATGATGGCAGAGTCTGATATCAGATTTGAGATATTATCTGTGATACATGGAGCAGATTAAGCAATTTACCTGGTTATACTTCGTGAGCACAAATCGGTTTGTTGTTGAAGAAAGGGCAGTTGGAATCAAAAAGTCAGCAGAGTGTCTTTTCAGTACTGCAATTCCTTCTCCACTGAATGTCTATGATGTGTCTTGCACTGTTTGAGTCACCTTGCAGAAGAGGGAAAAGGACCTGATTTCTCCTCTCAAGGGCTTCTGAAGGGACCCATTTATCTGATAAAGGTGCAGCCATCAAAGACATATATATGATTCTTAGAAACAGTGTCAGTGGTGCAGAAAAGAAAATTGTTAATTTTATGTGGATGTCATAGAGTCTAGGAAAGATGTCATGTTGTTCACCCATTCAGTCCAGTTCTTTAACTTAGTCATTCAACAACAAAAAGGTGAACTCCTGCTGTGTGTCTGTGGTTATATTAGGAGCTAGTCTTGCAATGTTGCCAAGCGTAAGCATTAAAAAGCAAAACTGAGGAAGAGATATTACATGATGTTTACTCTGAAACATGTTGAATCCACTGATATATAGATTAAAATGACTATCAAGGAATCAAATGGAGAAAGGATGATATAAATCAATAGATAATAACTTGCACTAAGATAAATAAGACTAGAGACCTAATGAGCAACTGAAGAATTATGGTTAATAACTCTATTAAGCTCAGCTTTTTCTCAGGATAACAGATGCTAGACATGTATGTATGTTCATGTGTGCACTAGTGTGCATGCACCACTGTTCATATGCCTGTTCATGACAGAGGACTAACTAGAGTGTCATTCATTAGTCACCATTCACTTTTTATTTGGATTGTTTTTGGACACAGGGTTTCTTATTGCCTGGAACTCAAGTAGTCTACACCTATTGACCTTGGGATCTGTCTCTCTACCTCCCAGAACAGAAAGTTTGATATTTGGTGTTGATTGTGTTCATATTCTACTCAATGTCTGCAATATTCTTTAGGTGATTTACAATTTTATTCATCGTTTCTTAAATAAAATACATTAGTATCAATACTCTTTTGTATTCTTAAATATTTCTTGTTTTATCATGCATGAAAATGGTTGCATGAAAATAGTTGCAAAAAAGGAAATAGAAAGTATGTAAGCAAAACTGAGAAGTAAACAGAGGTGAATGTAGAAAAGTGAACAGAGAATTCTTATGAATATTTGATATACTTAAGCTACTCTCTTCTGGGTTGCAGATCTCTGTATATCAATTCACCATATGTTGCATTTGAATTATGAAAAATAAACTAGGTAGACAATTTTGAAACCAAAATAACTAACAATAAAAAAACACCTGGATGTTATAAAAATGTAAAATTTAATTAAGGATTAACTTCACTGTGCATAATGATGAACTCCATAGCCCTCTTAACCAGAAAGTGCCTACTCTGAGAGAGTTTGAATAGAAATATTCACACAAGAAGCAAAAGTTAGTGGTATTAGAATGACGCTATTCCTTCGTGTTCAGTTATCTGGAAGTGTGCAATGGGTATAAGAATCTGGAAAAAAATGTGATTTTTATGATTTGGTTTAGGAACTTGTGGTCTGTGATGGGGGTTTACTCATGACTACTTCAAAGAAGTGTGTGATAAACTAAATCAGCACCGAAGGAAATAAGAGTTAGATTACATAAAAGATGTGGCATTGGGGAAATTTAGTGTGTGCATTTTACTTGCTGATGAGTATCCTTGGTCCTTCATAGAATCCCTCTGGTTTTAGCTTTCTCGAATGGCGACTGGAGAACTTTGCAGAGCTTGGATGCAGACTTTTGAGTAAGGAAAGGAAAAAAATCTCCTAAGACTTTGGAGCACAAATCAAACTTTCTGGCCCAGCTTTCAGCTTAAGCTTTCATCCACCATATAGAATGGTATCAGTGTTTATAGCAGAAACAGCAAAGAAGCTGAATTTGCATTACTATGTAAACACAAGCAATACCAGTGTGTCAGCCAATTTTCCTCTGTTATTGAAGAGTTTATAATACTGATTTTTATTAGAAGAATATCATTTCAAGACTGAGAAAATGACTTTTTCTCCTCATACATGTATATCACTGTTATCTTAATAAAGTTGCTATTACATTGTTTATTTGCACTGACTCCGATTCCTAGAATTTCCATTATGTAAATTTAGCCCCCACGCAAAACACTTTGTATGGCAATTGCTTTTTCAATTTAAAAGTTTTCTCCAGTTTAATACCCCTCCCCAAGCTTCATTTTTTTTCCTTATAGTAACTTTACTCACTTGCAGTTTATAATTTAAACAACTGGGATGAAAATGATGCATATGAATGATTAGGGTGTTCTTTTGATCTGTACAAAAGACAAATTCTACCTGAAGTTTCAAGAGATTTAGGATATTTATTAAAGTTTAGCTTATGAAGTTAGAACAATGTGACTTTGTAAAAGATAATCAAATAGCTTAATATTGCACTGAAAATTTATTTTTCTCTCACAAAAACAATGAAGACAAATCATGATGCCATGTTTTCTTCCCAAGAACAAAAAGATACAAGACATGACCTTCTAAGCCTTATTTGAATAGATCTCTCATTGCTTATTGAATAAGTATTAGTTAATGTGATCTCTATTCTCTTCTAGACAAATAAAGGTATTTGGCTGTGTGAAGGATTTCTAGCACTTGTGGATTAATAAGAAATTTAGACATTCTGTGGTCTTGGATTCAACTGGAGATTAGAAACCATTCTTCTAGCTAAATGTAGCACTGAACAGATTGGAGAAGAGGCACTTTGAAGTTTCTTGTGCTGTAATGAAATCAATAAATTCTTATCACAGTTCCATTTTGGTGGTAGGGGTCTAGACCCTGCATTTCTAGGCAGTCATGACTGTTTAGAAAGATCCAAGAACTGAGTTGATTGATTGTGAACTTGGTTGAGCATTACCAAAACTGAAAATTACCACCAACTACCTGTACTTTGATATGACTAGTGTGGATGCTTTCTGGGTATCATTATTTTAAATTCACCTCAGAATATGCAGCCCAGATTGAGAAGAGCTGCTCAAGTAAAAGTGAATGTATACGTCAATATATTGGATTGTCTTTCTTGCTATCTCCCATACATTATAAAAGTGTATTTAAAATAAGATTTTTGCTCAAATTAGTATATGTCATTTTTTTATTGATTATAACACAAAAGAAACATGCTTTAAAACACATTGCAAGTCTAATTTGTTCTGGACATCTTTAACTATGGCTTAACAACTATCGGTTGGCACCATTAATTTAACAATGTTAAAATATAAATCTTTTTTTTTTTTTTTTTTTTTTTTTGGTTTTTTCGAGACAGGGTTTCTCTGTGGTTTTGGAGCCTGTCCTGGAACTAGCTCTTGTAGACCAGGCTGGTCTCGAACTCACAGAGATCCGCCTGCCTCTGCCTCCCAAGTGCTGGGATTAAAGGCGTGCGCCACCACCGCCCGGCTGTAAAATATAAATCTTGCAAGCCTTATATTTCCAATCTGATAACATTAAGCACTTAATATGATCAATTTAATATTAAAAATAAGGCAGAGGTTGTTATCCATTGTTTGTTTTTTTCATTTCTGTATTCATTTCCTTCAAATAGTACAATACCAGCTAAAGCAGTTACAGCCATCCTAACTGGTAAGGAAGAATGTTTGGACCACTAAGATATTTGAAAGTTTCCTATGCAGGATAATCACAGAGCAAACTGGACTGAGTCAGTTTTTATTGTTGTAAATTCTTTACCCATGAATTACTTCTTTACTATCCACATCCCAAGGAAAATCGTTCTAACTACCTCACCCACTGATACCTTCCCTCTTAACAAGCAGCTGATAATGAATGTGGAGGATTAAGATGTTTCCAAGGGTGTTAGCTATATTTCACCTTGCTATTTTGCAGGAGGTTATATAATTAACATGCCCCATAGCAAAATAAAAAAAAAAAAACGTGTTTAAGAAGCTTCTTTTAGGGGCTGGAGAGATGGCTCAGCGGTTAAGAGCATTGCCTGCTCTTCCAAAGGTCCTGAGTTCAATTCCCAGCAACCACATGGTGGCTCACAACCATCTGTAATGAGGTCTGGTGCCCTCTTCTGGACTTCAGGCATACACGCAGAAAGAATATTGTATACATAATAAATAAATAAATATTTAAAAAAAAAAAAAAAAAGAAGCTTCTTTTAAAGAATTGGTGTTAAGAGGTTTTCTTTTTTTGATATTAGTATTTGGCAATGTTCTGTAGCATGCTCTAATAGAAGACTTGGATAACCATTATGGTTGTAATAATTTGACAACCCTTAGACATCTAACAATGCTTGTATCCCTTTTATAAATAGCATCTGAATTTTTCAGTTGTAAATCTTCAGAAAAATATGAGTTACTCACTTTAAATATTATTGTGTGACTATAGAGATGGCTCATATTGTTTTGTGATTTTTTACATATAATCACTATATTTGTAAGTTAATATATGCAGATGCAGACAGCAACATCTATTCAAACAGAAGTTTTATCCCCATTTAGTAGTATCTTATGCATATTCATTTATTTAGAAATATATTCTGATAATCCTAAGAATCAGTGTGATTTGAATTAACTTTCATTCTCATGTGGTCTTAATCTTACATGGATAAGATTGTACATATATATAAGCAAATTTGTTATCTTTATGTATGTGCATTTGTGAGTCTGATGTTGACACTGGCCTAAAGTGGCTTTGTAACAATTAATATTGTTTGCCTTTTTTAAACCCCTTTTTTGAAGCTAGTTTATTAACTGAATACCAAATTTTATAGATAAGACAAACATCTAGGGCTCAGAAACATCGCAGAAAAGGGGGAAGAAGATTGCATGAAACAGAAAACTAGGATGCTGCAGCATGATAGTGTCTTCTAGATGGAAGAAGGAAGCTGCAGTCATGAAATCTCAACAATGTGTTTGCCTAAATAAAGCCTGCATAATGGCAAGTAGCAGTCCACTGGTAGTACAGTAGTAGTGGAATTTCGTAAGGCCCCACCCCTCGATGACAACTTATAGCAAATCAATGGCTGCCAAAAGAAGGACATTCAATCTTCTCAAGGGACAAGCTCTGGTAGTTTAGCCAACTCCAAGTGGTCAGCCCTAAGAACATATCTATAGAAGCAATACGTTGTTGATACAAAGCATGATTAGAGATCGTTAAGAAGAACCACGCATGAATATACTCCTTTTAGAAGTCTATCTCACCCAAAATTAAACTAAATATATTTTGGCATTAGTAGTGGAATATGATTTATCTCATTAAAAAATAAATTGATGTCATTATAACCCACATTAAAAGTAAAACCATGGCAGATATATTTTTATAAGCCAAGCTCCTGTAAATGATTCATATAGCAAAGGCCCCATATGAATATATATATATATATATATATATATATATATATACAGATTAAATATTTTAGTAAGTATGCTTCACGTTTCCTTTAAAACTATTTTTTTTCTGTTTTAATATTTAGTGAGTAACAATAAAAATAACAAATTGAAGGATATTTTGGCTAAATTTTCATTTAAATAATAGCAAAATTGAATAGAAGATAAGGACATTTGTTTTGAGTTTTTAAGACAGACACTTCACATGTAGCTGAGGCTACCCTTTAGTGCACAATCCTCCTGCCTCACACCCTGAGTACTGGGATTATATGTTTGTACCACAAAGCCTGACTCCAGTATTTTAAAGGGTAGATAATTATAGGAGGATAAAGTGATCCTAAGGGTTTGAAATATAAAAACACCATGGCATCCTCTTAACCAAATTCCATTTACATTCTGCCATATTTTCTCTAAATGTCAATGTGTGTGTTTATACACACAACAATTTCAAAAGAAAATGTTGAACACTGATTTTGAAACTTAACTAACAAACATAGGTTGTACATTATTTTATATTTATTGTTTTAAAATACAGATTGATTCACATTGTACAAAATTAGTTCATTATTATGGATACTTCTATATTTATGTAACATAGGCTTTTAATATTTTTAAGGTTGAGATTCACGTTGTCTTGAATTTTTCCCATTACAAACATTATGATATCAGCATTATTATGGGTGTGTGTCTTCGTACATGGATTTATTTTTATTAGTTCTTTGAGAGTTTCATAGAATGTGTTTTTATAAAACTTTATTCTTTTAAATTTTCATATATGTTATTTATTTAGTCTTTTTTCATACTTTACATCCTAACCACAGATTTCCCTCCCTCCACTCCTTCCTGTCCCCCGTTTCCCCTCTCCCAAGATCCATTCCTTTTCTACTTCTCTTCAGAAAAGAGTAGGGTTTCCAGGGATATCAACTGGACATGGTATAGCAAGTTACAATAAGACTAGGCATAAATGCTCATATCAAGGCCAGACTAGGCATCCCAATAGTAAGGAAAGGGTCCCGAGAGCAGCAAAAGTGTTCAGAAACATTCCCATTTTCACCAGCTTTTTATATAGGTTATTTATTATTTAAGACAATGTTAGTTTCT
The DNA here is from genome assembly GCF_950005125.1 of Chionomys nivalis. Classification (NCBI taxonomy): domain Eukaryota; kingdom Metazoa; phylum Chordata; class Mammalia; order Rodentia; family Cricetidae; genus Chionomys; species Chionomys nivalis. The sequence continues at coordinate 28,114,064 of NC_080097.1, read as the reverse complement.
GGTAAGAACAATATCTGCATCATCAGAGACAAAGAAGATACTCGTTGCTTTTCTGTCATGGTCCAGACCTTTATGTTGCCTTGCTTATAATAATTTATAGGTGCTGCTTCTCTTAGATCATTCAGCTATAGCAGAGGAACAATACTTCTTAGTTATAGTGTCTGCAAGTGACATACATCATTCTCTTTCCATATAGCCCCGCTGCCTTGCCTGGATGCACATGAAGCTGTGATGTTGAGTTCTAGCAAACTCTGTTTCTCACAGAAGCTAAAGCCTGCCATACAATATGTTTTAGTCATACGCAACTGCTTCTCTCAAATCTTTCCAAGCCTTAGGGATCGATCATTATGGAAGAGGGAGAGGAGTGGATATATGAGCTAGAAGTGGCGGGTGCGCTTCCTTATGTTGCTCTCGTAGTTGTTTCTTTGTGGTGCTTTTTAATTAGTAAGCTTGATGCCCCCTTCATAAAAACAAAAGAAGATGGGCTATCAGATTGAATTAAAAACTAGAAGTATATCTTATATACTGTGATTTCTGATTGTATGTTTTTATGGGTCTGTTGTGCACATGTGTACATATCTTCTCATGTTTTTCTTGTGTGTTTTCCTGTCTTTTTCATTTGTTTTATTCTGAATTAAGTGCTTTATTTGATTGTTTTCTAAAGAGAGAAAAACAAACATGGAGTTGGATGGTGGGGACATAGTGAGAATCTTGGAGGAGATGAGGAAGAGGAAACCAGGATTAGACTATATTGTATGGAAATTATTTTCAATAAGAAGCTATATGTTGTGCCAGGCATTTGTAGTACACGCCTGTAATCCCAGTATTTGGGAGGCAGAAGCAGGCAGATCTCTGTGAGTTTAAGACAAGCCTGGTCTACAAGAGTTAGTTCCAGAACAAGCTCCAAAGTTACTGAGAAATTCTGTCTCAAAAAAGCAAAAATAAATAAAATAAAATATAAAAAGCTATATGTTGTCTATAAGCAAAAGCAATGAAAAGTACACAAGGATAGTCTCAAGTGATGAGGCTTACGAATTCAAATTTTCAAGCCAGCCTTGATTACATGCTGTCTCAAAGCAAACAATCAAAACAGTGAAAAATGTATTCCATACAAATGTTAATTAAAATAATGATTTCTTGGCTATAAATATCAAATAATGAAAAATTTGGGGTAGGAAATATTATCTGGATTAAAAATAGTCATCCCTAATGATACAGCTTCAGTTCTCCAGTGGGACCTAAAAGTCTAAACTACATATAGATTTCATAGTAGAGTTCAAAACACATTAAACAAAGTATTGACCAACTGAAGAGAAGAAATAGACATACCCATGATCGTAATGAGATATTTGAGCAGTTTTTCTTGATCTTCAAAAGATGAGATATGACTTTAATAGAGACATTAAAGGTAAATAGTACTTCCAACTTTCCTGACTTAACTCAAATTGATGTAGCATTCCATCAAGAAACTCCAGTAAGAACTTTTTAGTCCACATCAATGGCTTATCAATAAAGAGCACAAAATAAAGGCCATTAAATTTAAATATATTATGCAGGATTTAATTCCTGGAAATGATTAGAAAATATTCAGCGATAAGTAGCAGAAAATTTAGAGAAAATCTCAAAAGAATAAAACCTCTTAAATTATAAGGAAAAATTTTTATAAACCACTCTTGGGTTAAATATATATTTAAAATAAAACTGGAAATGATTATAATTTAATAAAAAGAAAAATATAATACACAATTTTTAAAAATATACTTAAATCAATACTTAAGTGTTTTTTCCTATTTATAAATATATTGGAAAAGCTGAAAAACCTTTACATTGGCTTCTGTTTTGTACACCTTCATAAAAGAAAGCGAATTAAATGCAAAGCAAATAGAAACAAAGAAAAAAATGGATGGTAATCAATCGTTCAGAACTGCTTTGAACAATTTCCATAATAGTGCTGTTTATTGAAGTCTCCTGGCACTGAATATCCACTCTTATGCTAAAAAAACTTACAGAGGCAAGATATTATTCAGAAAAATTCTTCTAAGCAAGGGCCATATTGTCTTCATCTTTTAGTCTCCTACAGCAACTGAAATAGTGTTGTAATCATTGTGGTAAATCAATAGTTACTGTTAAATTGATTTGTACTGACTATCTACATACTGTTAATGCCATCTCTGAAGCATCATTTCTGTAAATACACTCATTAAAGAATTTATTTTTTAGTAATTGAATAACTACATAGGAGTGTGACTGTAAACAAGCCTACAGTTTCAATTAGAATCAGTTTAACAATATTTCTTTGGCTATATATACACCAAAGCTATTTAAAATGTTCAGAGAGGAAATCTTCTATGAGCTCATGAGATTTCAACATTGGTTTGCTAACCTCAGTGGGAAAAGAACAAAGGTGAAAGGTATTCATCAGTAGCATCAAACCCATTGACTGTAATTGAAACAACTACTGAAAATGAACTGTGTTCTTTTATTTTCCTGTTATAGTTACTGCAAAGATATTATTCAGGGAGTCTGTGAAGACTTTGTTGGTAAAATATTTGCTGCGCAAGTGTTAAGACTTGAGTTTAGCTCTCCAGGACCCACTAAAAGCCAAATGTGATAACCTGCATTTATAACTTTATACTGTAGGGCCTCACTGGCAAGCCAGTTTATTAGAAACAGTATGCTCCAGGGTCAATGAGAGATTCTGCCTCTAAAATAAAGTGCAATAGTGATCGAGGAAGTCACTTGCTTTGGATATTTGGCATGAACATATGCAAACATTACACAGACACACACACACATTGAATAATTTTGAGTATTCGCCAAGTTTATGCATCTTGGATGGAGACCAGGGAAATGTCAGATGTGGGTAGTGAAAGAAGAGAGAGAAGCTTGAACTTTAGAGCATCCTTTGGTAATCATGTTATGATGTAGACAATACTGTTAAAGTATGGTTGCAATGTTTCCTTTGGCTATTTTTAGGTGATAAAAATGCATCAGTTGGGACTGGGCATCCACGGTTCATTACCTCTGAATTGTGTCCAACTGTGTTTTTTTCTGTGTTTATTTGCTGCAAACAAGCTTCTTTGATGAGGCGCAAAAACACTCATCCATTGACATTAAAATGAGATTTAAAGTGTAGTTAGGATTTATGCAGGTCTATCAAAGTAGCAGTAAAAAATTACTCTTAAGGCCCATGTCCTCAGAAGCCCTGGGAAACTGACTAGGTTTCTATGCGTATATCACAGCACTTACATCTAGGGCTCAGAGAACATCGTGGAATGGGAGGGGTGAGTGTAAAGACTGCACACTGGGAAATCTGCTGTGAAGTATCCTCTTATGAAAATGACTGCATAGGGGTTATCTCTGACTCTTTTGCTGGCTTTTGGGAACCTGTTTCTCATGCTGGATTGTCTTGCTTAGTCTTTATACAAGAGGAGGTGCTTAGTCTTACTGCAACTTGATATGCCATATTTTGTTGATATTCATGAGAGGCCTTCGCTTTTTTGAATAGATACAGAGGGGGCGTGGATGGAGGGAGTCAGAGAAGAGGTAGGGGACTGGGAGGAGAGAAGGGAGGGGAAATTGTGGTCAGTAATTAAAATAAATAAATAAATATAAAAATAAAAGAAATGGTTGCACAAACAAGATCTGAACAATGGCAATTTCAGTAGACATGGGGAAAGAGGAAAATTTCATGGGGTCACATCTCTTGACAAGGAACTACAGGCAAGATAACTGCTCAGAAATGGAGTAGAAGCCTTTCCTAGGGAAGGACCGATAATTGGTTATCTTGCACAAAGTGGTCAGCCCTGAAATTATATAAACACAAATAAGAAAGATAGACTCAGTATGTTGTATATATTTCTGTATGCATGTGCATACACACACAAGTATGCATGTACAAATGTTTTGCTCTTGCAAAGGACTTGATTTTAAGTCTTAGTACCACATGGTGATTCATAACCATCTGTACCTCCAGTTCTAAGGGATCCGACTTCCTGTTATGGACTCTGTTGGCACCAATTACAGACATGGTGCACACATATACATGCAGGCAAAATAAAAACTCATACACATGTATAAAGATATATAAATTATGTATATTTGTTGCCATGAGTGCATTATTATCTCTTTAATCATTGTTTTCTCCTTAAAAGGGTGATTTTGCTGCTGGAACAGAATATAAAATAAGTCTCATTATCTGGGAAGACAGAGCATCTTCCAGAAGATTTTGCAGGTAGAATTCCTGAACTGTATAGTATAGTGTATAGTCAGAGTTAAAGCATATTAAATACAATCAAGCATTAGTCAAGAGGTTTAGAGTATACATTGCATTCTGACATTTTTTTAAATGAATCACTATTATATTATATTAAGGAAACTTTTTTATGGCTAGAGACAGAACCTATATATTACCTCTTAGAGACTCAAAGAAATATGTCTTAAACAAGCATCAGGGTCCTGCCTTGATGAGCTCAAATGGTCCAGGGTAGGGGCATGTGGATTATAAATGTTGGGTAGAATAGACAGAGATACAAAAGAAAACAGAAACATAAGATAATACTGGGAGGGCAACTCAGTAAATACTAAATCTACCCATGTTTATTTGCTTATATTTTTTAACCCAATACAAAAGAGGGAGAAGAAAGCAAAAGACTGTTTTAACATGACACAAAGGACAACCAGAACAGTTACTTGCCACAATACTTGAGACATCAAGCCTACTTCCTGAGTAAAGCATTTTGATGTTTTAGGCAGGATATGTACTGAATATAGACTAGATCAAATAACCTGTAGGCAGCAACTCCCTATGTCAAACCACCTATTTTAAAATGAAGGAGCAGGTATAGGCTTGAATTCTATGCCTTTTGGCCAAGGTGGAGTGTATTCACCTCTATGGGCCCTATTAATGTCCCAAACACTAAGTAACTACACCCTAGGTCAGGGTTTCTTATTTGTAGCCACACCTGTTGTCAGCATCTTTGAAAGACTAAAAATAAGCTCAAACTCTATGACCTTTAATTGAGGTGGAACAGGATCTCATCGGTATACCTCCACAACCAAGTGACAAAGATTTACATAAGTCTTTACTTCTTATTTTCTTTATTTTTTGGTCATCTTGGAATAAATATAATATAATTGAAGAACATGACTGCAAACTCCAAGACTGGGCAGAGATTGAACTGGAACGAAGAAATACATATTTTGAGGCTAGTGTTGATTTATATTTTTCCTGAAAGTTTCTCCTGTCCTCCTGTACATGTGGAGACAAATCTACACGTGGAAGCAAAGATAATGTAACATTTAGCATAGCAATGTTCCTCATGGGCACATTTAAGTATTTCTACACTTAATATTTCCCTTCATAAGATGACCTGGAATTTTATTTAGAAATCCAGTAATAAAATATTAGTGTAATTCTAGAGGAGAAATATAACCATCAACCTTATATTTTGTACTGATGCTATGTACTATAGCCTGTGTTTGGTTCACATTAGATCTTCTTTCTATAGAATTACTATAGTACAGATGTCGGTATGCCTTTGAACCCTGATGTAAGGCTCAGAGAGATTTGGCTACTAATCTCAGGGAAGTATTCTGCCTCTCTGCTTTTTTAATACAAGATTATTACTTCCTTTTCATAACATTGTTGGTCATAATTATACAGAACAAATCTCTGTCTCTGTGTGTGTGTGTGTTTGTGTTTTTGTTCTAAAGGTATTTTCACCTACTCTCTAAAGATTCAGAAAATTACTTAAGCAGCAGGCCTTGAAGCATCAGCCCTAAGAAGGATATGGAGAGCCAAGTGATATGGCTCAGCTTGAGTGTGTATTGCTCATGCAAAGGATCTGCATCCCAGCCCTTGGTTGTTTAGGACTTTACTTCTAGGGCATCTGATGCCTTCTTTTGATCTCTGTGGGAATCAGAATTCAGATGCACATACTCACACCCCACCCCACACATATACACAATTAGAAATCAATCTCACTTTTCTAAAGGTTGTTGAGTCCCTATTCTTAATACCTTTGCAAGTTCACTGAAATAAATGCTGTTTATGTTCATCTGGTCCAATTAAAGTAAATGAACCTGAAGAAGTTTTAAAATAACACAGGTTTGTTTTCTCACTAGTTTTCACCAACATCTTGAATTCATTCCACAAAGACTCTGTAAGAGAGTTGTTTGGGCTAGGTTTTTAGATCACAATTATATTTCTCTAGGCACGAAGTAAATAGAAAAAGATCGCATGTATAGCATCTGGTTCATTAGATTCAAACAGCGTCTATCTGAGATGAAAATTATCCTAATTTCAAATACCAATAGTTTTAATTTATCCTCCTAAAATATAATATGTTTCTGTGTTCTCATTTTGATTCAACTGAAATTGCAATTAGTTACTGTGAGACACATCATTTAATTTTAGTCAAATTCATTTCTTAACAGAGATTTTTCAGCAGGTGAACTTTTCAATAACCATGTTAAGATTAAGTGTCCCATTGTGCTGTGTTGAAAGAGTTATTTAGTATTTGTTTTCTCACCCTAGGTATGTGTAATTCATTGTTATCTTTGTCTTTATGATTGAATTCCATACATCTATCTCACCCTTTACTTGGGCAATTTAAACTAAACATTACAGAATTCAGAAAACATTTCTTACATACTTTGGCAGTCAAATTTTAATGTAACATAACGATGCTTCTGTAGGTAACAAATTTACTAAATTTTTAAAAATGAGGATGACAGTAAAATAAAAATAGTGATTGCAAACTCAAATCAAAATGAGCTACTGAATTTTACACTTAGCTATTTATTTACTTCAGTAAAGAATCTGCCTTTATAACTAAGAATGGCATTAAAATTACAAATGAACCCAGAGTAGGTAAGGGGTTTATTTTGTAACAAAGCTGGTAATTCTCCATTTCGGTAAAAACACGAATAGAATGATGACATTCATTATTATTTACATCCACTGCCTGGTCATTCCTCTGTTAAACTGTGAACTGGAAACTCTTAAATTAAAAAAGTGATATATAAATAGCCTCTAAATTGAATTTGGATTATATTAAAAAGTTTCTCCTGTTACTTTGAAAATTGAGCATAATTTGCAATTTAAAAAACTAGAAAATTACCTACGTATATCAATTTCTATGAAAATTGATGGCTATTTGCTTGTTCTCATGTACCAGGAGACTAGATATGCATTGATGTTTTTAATTTAAGACAAGTCATTTAAATATGCAAACATATTACAGGACTTAGAAATATTTTCTTGCTTCCTATATTTCTTTAAGCCAAATAATTACTTTTTAGCATCCCAAAGTCTACATGGATCTTTATTCTAAACTAAAGGTGTAAAAAAGAATCCAATTTTGGCAATGCTCAAAGCTCTGAGACAGACACTTTGGTTTACTTACTGAGTGCCTTTTAATTTCTAAGTTGGATATGATCTTCAGGAATGAGTTTCTCAAAAACTGCTGAAGTAACTCTTTGAATCAGGAGTATCACTGCAATGACAATGAGCACCAATTTCAAGCCCAGCTGCTTCTTTGTGCATCTGTTGCACACATCTATAAAGTTGTGCAGGCAGGATGTAGAGAGACCTCATCACTTATCAGAAGGTCTGTTCTGAAGTTACTCTAACTGGTGTATTAACACTTCAATAACTTTTACATTTTCCAGAAGCTTTCTTTACCACCTTACTACATTTCATGTGGCATGGATGGGTTTATGTCCTTTGATGTCCTTCCTTGGTTATAGTCTTCCCATCTAATTTATTCATTCATTCCATTACTATCTTATTAAAATTCCCCACTAACAGTATTTGATAGCTAGAATATATGAATATTGAAGTAGTATAGAAATTAAAAAGATAGAAGTGGTTAGTGAAGTTATGATTGCTGCAATTTTAGGTAGATAGATAGGCAATTGAACACAATTAATTGAAGGAGAAGGGAGTTAGATGGGTGTAGATCTTAAAGATGTGGATTTTAGGTCATAGAGTCTGTTCATCCTAAACTCTATCATGAAAGTGTATCTGGTACTCTCAAGAAACAACAAGGAGGATAGTGACACATAGACAAAAGAGGAAGGAGGAGGAGAAAAACAATCAAAGTAATGAAACATTATGCAAGATCATGATCATAAGGAACTCCAAGGCCCCTTCATGGACAATGAATGTTACTGAGTGCCCCTGAGTTTGGCAAGAATGAGATGGATTAACGAACAAACGTTTTGTTAGATTCAAAGACAAATGAGTGAGAATATTACAGAGATACACAACTAGGAAATTCACAAAGCAAATATGTTATTTCTGCACCCTCCACAATAGAAAAGACATAAGAGATATAAGATGGGGCATATCTTTTTTTAAAGCACCTCAAATTTCGTTATATACATGAACCCTAATTTTATTGTGCTCCCAATTCTGTTCCTCTTAAGTTCCTTCCTTTATTGATTTCATTCATTTCCACTCTTTAGGTGAAGATTTCAATGCTGAGAACTCGTTTATTTATCCCACCATGGCACTGGGAATAGAGCCTAGAACTTAACACATCTAAGTTCACTCCCACTGAGCTCCATCCCAGTCCTCAATGCACTGTTTGATATTTGAGACAATGTCTCAACTGATTTGATCAGGTTTAGTTTGAATTCACTGTGTTATAAGCTGGCCTTAAATTTTTTGCTTCAGCCCACTAAATAGCCAAGGTTCCACCCTGAACTATAATTATTGACTCAAGTTTCTAGTTACTATCCTGATCAAGTGGTTTCTTTTGAGGACTAGATCCATAATAGGATAACTTCAGTAGATATATTGCTCAAATCCATTTTACTTAATTAATTACTCTTAATCTTTAGCTGTTTACTTAAATCTCTTTTATCGTCTGAATTTCCAAATAGTTTTTATGGTTGCCATGAATATACAACTTTTGAATTAGTGTTGTCTGTATGTATGTATGACAGCTTCCATGAAGGTAGAGAGCAAGGCTATGCCAATTACCACACTAACTGAAGCCAACAATATCTAAACATTTTCTTTTTGACTTGGTATTTTACACACACACACACACACATATTGACATTACAATAGAAAAGAAGAAATTAATTTGAAATTGGTTTTATTTAGTTTTTATTATTTTGAATGATGTTGGGAACTAAGAGAACTAAACTGTATTGTAGAGAATGTTTGACGAAACCTCACGTGCACTGAGATGCAAACAATCAAATGTATCAGATGGGTCTCACATTCCAGTTGGATGGGGTGAAATTCAGGAATTAATCCTGGAGCTATCTAAATACATTGGATGCTTGAGATTGGGGAAAGAAAAGAGGGTTGGGAGGAGTGATGGATTGGAACTGGTTGGCAACATAAATTATATATACACAGGCAGCAGAAACATGGTACTTTAGTGCTGTACATAAAGGTTTGAGGTGTACAAAGAGAAACACATATGAAGTACAAAGCTCATTATCCTGTTTCTTTGTTTTTTTTTTTTTCCCTAGGTGGAAGGGATCCAAAAAGTTTGTAACTGTTCAGTCATGACTTGAATTTCCTTTGTCCTTCTACAATTAGTGATCCTGTGAGAAACTATTAAAATAATTAGCAGGTATTCAATAGTGCTGTGACTAAACACAGTCTCTTACTCGATTCAGTTAAGTTGGTTTCTCTTAAATATGAATATTGCAAAAGCTGCTTTTGTAGGTTGAAGTCATTTCAGGAAGTTCAATCACTACATGTCGTGTCATACAGCAGCCCATTATCCCGTGAGTGAATAAGACCTCTCTATGTTAGGGCATGCAGTTCATAACATTTCAGCAAAACTGGAAACATAAAAAAGTTTGATGTGTTGATAATTAAAATTTAGTGAGTTGAAGGTGATTAGTAGCTTCACAGACAAGTCTATTCAGACACCAGACAATTTCTAGGGTGAGAAAACTTCTCCCTAGAGGCAGAATACACTTTTATGTCTGAAATCCCATAGCTTGTAGATGAGCAGCCTATAATTCTAGCCTAGAGTTAAGTGATGTACATTTGATATAGCCTATAATTTTTTAATTTATACACTAATACTTTCTCTTGCTTTTTGTCACTGCTGGAAAGACTGTGTCATTATACTCCTATTACCTTCAATTCTGACATCATGACATACTTTATGGCGCTAACAAAAGCTTTAACTGCATAAATAGCACTTTAATATTGACCTTATTTGGGGTGTAAAACCTTAAAAGCATAAAGTACATGCAGTAACATTGGAAAGTTTGGGCAGTTTACCTTCATTATAATCAGATAATAATGGACATTAACTAGCGAAGATGAGTTTCTCTTGCCGTGAAATCATTTTTGGTGGGTTTATCTCTTATTTCCATTTCTTTGTAACATGTGCTTTAGAAATATACATAGCCTGCAAGCTTCTATGGGCCCAGGTTAGTTGATTCTAGTTGTGGGTTTTCTTGGGGTGATCTTGTTCTCTCTGGCTGCTATAATTCTTCCAGTGAAGGGATCTGCATGGGTCTGACCTATACCCTCTCACACATATGTAGCTTTACTCTGAACATTGGATGGATGGGCTATCATTGACCCTTTTGTCTCCTTCTGGGACCCGTTAGCTCCACTGGGTCATGACTTCCGTCCTTAATATGAAGAGAGGTACCTAGTCTTACTGTAATTTGATACGCTATGTTTCGTTGATATCTCTGGGAGGCCGGCCTACCCTTTTTTGAAGGGTAGTTGAGGAAGAATGGAAAGGGGTGGGATTGGGAGGAGGGGAGAGACTGTAGTCAAGATGTGATAAATGAAAGAAAAATAATTTAAAAATACAAAAGAAAAATTTAAGATCATTTAGAGCTTTTCTGTGATGTAAATTATTCTGTCGTGAAGGAATATCTTTTTCAAGGACTAGAGGATTCATTCCTTTGCAACATGATCATCAGGTAAGATACTGTCTTTTGACATCATTTGGAGGAAGGTAGAAGCCTAACTTTAATAAACACTAATTAGCAAACACACATAGCCTAATAAAACTGTAGCGCCTTCCTCTTTACACACACGTATCATTTCTGACCGACTCACCCTAATTCCTAAGAATTTTCTTTTTTCTCAGTTGAGTTCAGTCTACTTCTCTATTAAAATAATTTCTTTGCTACTGCATTCATCTTGAATGTATTCTTCTTTTTCCTGTTAACTGGTCCTATGAAATATTTCACTGGTAACATATTTAGGAAGTATCCACATATAAAGAGTTTTTTATATATTAATCTAATTTTATGAGTGCTGGATGGATATTATAATTAGTGTCCCCATTTTACTGTAATCCAGAAAGGTGAAAGAGCTTTCTCAGAGCAGAAAAGAAAGGGAACAAAGACCAGTTTTGCCAACTCCTTGGTTCTTCAGTATGAACTCAGGGTCTCATACGTGCTAGATTTTGATTTGTTGATTCTATGTGAGCACCCGTGTTTAGGGTGTATTCTGGTGCAGATTTCCCTAATATCAGTTTGACCTTGGAGGAAAATGATATATGCTATGGATTTAGATTCACAATTAAAGTAGAGTTTCTCACCAAGTCTTCTTGTTGCCACGGAATCCCGAATTTCTGATATGATTCTGTGACTATAATTGGAGGATTTTTATTTAATTTTCAATTATGCTTTCATAAATCTGTGAAAGACAATTAGAAATGTTATAGCCATATAAAATAAAGAGGTCGCATTACAGTGCAGATTTCAAATGTCATCTTTTATTTTATTAGATATGTCGATATGTTTGGAATGTGTAAGTAGACATTGTATCTCTGTCACTTTCTCAAATGTACATATAAGTATAAAAAGATAAATACATTTAAGTGATGCGTGCTCTTAGGGTTTATTGACCAGTGGTGCTCACATATATGCTCTTGCTAGCTAAGATTATAGTAAAGCTAAAAACATCTGACCTCAGTGCTATCAACCACCATCATAGCAACAAAGCACATCTTGTTATTATGTGTGAACACTTACACTGATCTCTACAACCCTATTGTGCAACCAGTTTTATAAAAGCATAGTGCATACAATGCCATGCACTGTACAACACCTGCTGGTAATAATAATGGCTTATTGACTTATGTATTTGCTATACTTTACTTTTTAATTGTTATTCTAAGGTATATCCCTCAACTTCTAGATAGGAAAGTTACTGTAAGATGGGAAAATGAGCTGTATATCTTGACTGCATTATGATATATGCCATCATGACTGTCTAAGTGGCCCTTGTGATATTTGTATAATAAGAAAATTTAGTTAAGGATTTCTAAACTATAATGTTCATAGTTCAGGGACACATAGTTGCATGGTGAAATTAACTACAGATTATAAAAGAGCTAAGTCTGATTAGTTTAGATGTTAAACAGAAATACTTTTTTCTTAAACAAATCTCTGATAATTTTATTTTTTACCCACACAGAATCATTGTGGGAAATATTTGGATTAATATTATAATGGTGTCTTATCAAATAATGCCTGGTAAATACATATCTAGCTACTCTCTATAATCGTTTCTGCTATGAGCATTGCCTATTACCATTTTGTAATTGAGGTTGGCAATGTTACAATTAGCTACAAGCAGGTGTGTGCATATTCACAGGATTCGTTCAGAAAAGATGCCTCTAGCAACCTCTTGTTCTGCTCATGTTAAAATAGCCTATAAATTAAGATTATGCTGCTTTTCACTTGTAAATAATCTCCTGTTTGCTTCTAATTATCTTGATACCGAGTAAATATGATTCTTTTACACTATTAGTAGATAGATATGGTGACATTAAGGATTTAGTTTAATAAAATGAGGGTTTTTGTTGTTGTTGTTGTTGTTGTTTGTTTTTCGAGACAGGGTTTCTCTGTAGCTTTGGAGCCTGCCCTGGAACTTTCTCTGTAGACCAGACTGGCCTCAAACTCACAGAGATCCACCTGTCTCTGCCTCCAGAGTGTTGGGATTAAAGGCATGTGCCACCACCGCCCAGCGAGTTTTTGATAAGAATAATAACCTTTAAATATCTTTAATATTTTAAATGCCTCTATTTGGCTGGTGGAGTTGAAGTAAAACAAACAATCAAAGAAACAAACAAACAAGCAGAGAAAAATAAAAGAACAAAAGCAAAAGAAGAACTAAAAAAGGGGGGAAGGGCTGAGATTTTAGTACTTTCTGTTTGAATTTTATTATCCTGGAGCTCACCTAATCATTTTTATGTGAGTTTTCAATTAGAGGAAATGAAAGTCGGCTGAGTGGTTATAGTGCTGAGCAGAATGGTTGAGATTACAAACTCCAGAGCCAAACCAACTATAATATTTTTTAATCGGAGTTAATTGGTGCCAGCTGTGTGGTCTCTATACTATTTTCTTCTTACACGTGACCAAAGGTGTGGTTGTGGCTCTTTTAATTTAGAAACTGGAATTGCTTCCCCAGTCATTAAAAATCTATAGATCTCGAGACATCCTTGACGTTTGCCGAACATAGAATAGTAGCGCAATGGATTTGAAATTAAAGTAAAATGCTGCAGTTGGGGTATCTAGTATCATGGATGACTTCAGACATAATATAGGCTCCCTTGATGATACTCTTTCATTAACTATTACATTATTTGATCTAGAATGTTATTAAAATTTCAAATTCTTTTTTATTTCTTAAGTTTTCTACTATATCATTGGTACTGTGATACTGACATTTTTGTTTTCATTTTATATTTTAGTTAGAGCAAATGAGTAGCTTGCTTAAGGATCGTAGATCACACATTTGTAGAAACGTCTCAGATTGTGACCCACCAACTAGAGTTTAAGCATTCAAATAAAGTTCCCCTACCCCAGGATTCATATTAGTAGAAAATAATATAGAAGTTGTAAATTTATATTGGGAACAATCTCAGTGATTCTTTCAAGAGAGATGGAAAGGAATAGAAACATTAGCAACAGAAACCAAAGAAGATATTAAAGAGATGATCAGAGTGTTTGTGAGATTTTTTTTTTTTTAGGACTGAAAAAGGCTTTTACTGGTTAGTCAACATGTATTACATATAAATTATATTAAAAATAATGAATTTTCAGTATTTTCACCCAAGTTTAGAATACTGAAAATCTATTGAAAGTTTCCATTTAAACTGGGCAGTGGTGTCACACGTCTTTTATCCCAGCACCCAGGAGGCAGAGGCACGTGGATCTCTGTGAGTTTTGAGGTCAGCCTGGTCTACAGAGTGAGTTCCAGCACAGACTCCAAAGCTACAGAGAAACCATGTCTCAAAACCCCCCAAAAAGTTTCGATTTAGGGTAATGACATGACTCTATGCTTTTAATTTGTCACTTTATTACACGAGAAATCATTTGGAAAGGGCGACATTGGAGAGGGGGATAATGGTAAGGAGAATATTACAGTATTTCAGAGGAGAGATGCTGGTACTTAAGCTTTTCTTATGATGATAGAACAAAGAAAGGCTCAATAAATCTCAAGTGGATTCAAGTAGAAAGTACTTGATTGTATGTGAACTGTAGAATATAAATGAGCAGGAAGGTAGTAGAGACGATTTACCACTTGAGATAAAAGGTATCTGGCTGATTTATCCTTTCAAGCTTGCGGTGTCAACAGCTACTATAGGCTAACATTCCCAATGCCATAATGTTCAAACATGAGGTAGGAAGTACATGGTCATGGCACAGGGCGCACATTGCAGTTACCTGGAGGAACGTTTTACATTGTATACTGCCAGAAACATTGACATCTTCCCAGAAAGAGTCCTACATCCTACTGCAAAGCCTCTGATATTAATAGAAGAACACTGGGACTGCCCAGAAGCTGTGTTTGGAACAACTTATTTAGCGTTCTAACCTAAATCACTCAGCATAAGAAGGGCATTGGCGTCTCTGAAAAAAGTGGCTCTGAGAGCAGAACACTTCATATATTGTAGCCCCGGATAATTCTGAGATTTAGATGAGGATATAGTGCATGAAATAAAATAGTTAGTTGCTTCTTTTTATGTTAGTATCTTACTACTTCCATAAATTAACTAGGCAGTTCGAGACATTTCCTAGTCCTTCTTAGTATTTGACCTTTTCCTTCTTTATTAAGCCTGTTCAATGCATTGCATCAAAAAACCTTGCAAACAAGAAAGCATCAGGGCATCGACAATGATACATGCAATTTATATCCTTGTTTATGTCTCATATTTCTAGAGTCCAGTTCTCATCATGCACTCAAATCAGTGCTATGAAAGCACTTAGATGTTTTGAAAAGAATATTTATTGCTCCGTGTTTGATTTAGGGAAGGACATTGCCTCTCGTTAGTGATATGTAACATGCAGATCCAACAGGACATAGCAGTTTCTCCTGGCAAGCATACAGTGTGCACCATCATGCAGCTACTGAGCGTTTTCAGTGCCTAATGGCCAAGCTTGTCTGTGGGCTCCAGGCATCACTGTTTTGGTACAAAGCAGACATTATGAAGTTCAGAGACTCCACTCATCCAGATCCTCATTTGACCCAGGACACTTATGTGTCAGCCTTTGGCATTTTTCATTAGGCACTCAACCTAAATTCAGTTACAATATAGATACATATACATTGATACTTCATTGTAATACTTTCCACAGCAATGATCTAAGAAATTATTTTGGAGTTCTAAATCAATATTTACTTAGGAAGAAGAGGATTTGACAGAGCTATTGCCTTTTCTTTTTCTACCTCTCCATTTCCTTGGCTTTTTTTTTTTCATCATCTACTGAATGTCATTGCGAGGTTATTAGTTCTGGATAATCTCTTGCTCTCAACAACTGAAGACCTGGAAGCACTGGTCAAATTGTCTTGTAATGACTGTTGCACAGCAGGGTCATTTATTCTGAGCCATTTGTAAAGAACACATGGCACAGTGTTCCAATCAATGTGCACAGATAGGGTCACCCTAATACAGAGCTATATTAAAATGTCAGGATGCCAATTTACATCGTCCTTTGTGAAGTGCTGAGTTATTTTCCTCGATACAAAGAACACAATGAAGACTTTGAAAGATACTTCTTTCCTGTACCTCATTTCTTTCTGTGTATTTTTATGCAGAATGTTCTGAAACTTAAAAAAAATCGCCAGTTCAAGTAATTTAAATACATTTTATTAAGGAAAATACCTTTAAGCCAACAGGAAAATGATTGAAATTGACTTGCTTGGTTGCCAGGACAAGTAAATTGCTAATCAATAGATTTAGAAGACAATATTAGCTAAAGCTTCAGGCAGTTCCTTGTATAGAAGCACAATAACCATAATTAATCACCTAGTCAAAACAACTGTATTTGATCCACAGGAGAAACTTAATTTTGACGACTTTATTTTTGCAAATATAAAAACTAAAACATTAATTAACTTTGGAAGGTGAAGTCATAAAACGTGTCATGTTACAAACTACATAGCTACTTTTATAAGTCAGTGGTTAAAATACTGAGCTTTGGAGCCAGCAAAATACTCAGTAATCTAGATGATTATTGCCATGTCTAATAGTCTGACCTTGATCCTTGTGACCGGTGGAAGGGGAGAACGTACGTTCTCAAGTTGTTCTCTGAAGTCCAGATGCACTGTGGCATGTGTGTATTCACATACATGCACATGCACACACATGCACAAATAAGGTAGTAAAAATTAAGATTTTATTTGGCAAAATCTAAATAGTTACTTAGATTGATTACTATTGATTTTTTTCATCACTTGACACAAACCTATATTCATTTTGTAAGAGGAAACCTCCAGTGAGAAAATGCCCCCTTTTGTGATGGCCCATGAACAAGCCTGTGGTTCGTTTCCTTGACTGACATTGATTTGAGAGAGTCCAGCTAACTGTAGGTGATGCTATCCTGGGCTGGTGGTTCTGGGTATTATAAGAAAGCAGGCTGAATGAGCCATGGGTGAAAACCAGCACGCAATACTTCTCCATGGCCTCTGCATTGGTTCCTACCTCCAGGTACCTACTCTACTCGAATTCCTGCCTGACTTACCTTAGGGATAGATTTTTACCTAAATATCCAAGGTAAAATAAACCCTTCTTTCACAAGTCCTTTTGTCATGGTGTTTATCATAGCAATATGAACCCTATCCATGACACTGAGTACGTTTCTTATAGAAATTGAAATATAATTACATCCTTTCTTCTTTCCCTTTCCTTCCTCCAAATCCTTCCACATACACCTCCTTACTCTGATTAAAATTCATGGCTTCTTTTTTCATTATTTTCTATTACATACATACTATATATATTCATAAACATAATCTGTGCAATATGTAATATGTAGCTCCTAAGTATGTTGTCAAGGTTGGCAGTACAAGCTGCAAACTCTTGAAATCTCAGTTTTCTTCTCTCCTCACTCCCTTGAAAATCCTCATTTCAGAGGCTTCTTGGCCCAAGATTAGGATGAAGTAAAAATGTTCTTCCTTCTCTCGATCATCAGTAGGCTTTCAGTTTTATGCAATTCCTTTCTACATCAAACTTAAACAGAAAAATAACCCCCTTTCCCTGGGTGTGTAGATCTTCAATTTTTAAGACTTTTCTATCACATAAAAACTTTAATTTAGGGTATTTTCTGTTTTCCATTACTATTCTGCTTTGTTATAGGAGTGTTGAGCAGTGCTCTTACAGTGGTTAAATAGATGTACCTTTACAGGCATATGATCAACTACTATCCATATTTTCTGTTAACTTTTATATATATTTATTTTGTGAAAAGTGCATGGCTGGGTCCTATGAGATGTAGTTAGTTGGACATCATACATGCCTTCACATTGAAGTGTTTTGGGGAATTGCTCTTGCATGCTTGATTCCTAAAATAAGAATGCTTCTGTGCAAGTAATCTGATAAATATTTCTGAATTAAAAAATCATATAACAACTGTGATCTTCATAGAAGGAGTATCAACTTCCATAGTAGAGTTAAGGAGACTTTTAAAATTATAAATATAGCTTAAAAATTAATTCTAAGATGTAACAGTATAATGAAGTAAAGGGATAATAGACAAATATAATGAAGAAATCATTTTCTCTACTCTGCTAGAACAGTGAAACCTCTCATACTGTCTGCCAAGGGGTATTTTGTAATTTTGAAAGTCCTCAGGCTAGCACAAGCTGAACAATTGACATTTCAGAAAATTACTTTTTTTCCCTCTTATTCATTTCTAAATATCAGTATCTTTCAGGATTGCAGTCCAAGTATCGGAATGATCATTTTTATGGACATTTTGTTCCTTCTATTCTTCTAAGACATCTAAAAGTGAGTCTTGTCTCATACATAGCATGAAACCCTTCCAGAATAAAGCAAAAAGTACATTACTTTTGAAACCATTTTATGTGGGTAATGATTCTTTAAAAAATATTTAAATATAGAATATTTTCCCAGTTTAAGCCATAATGGAGGGATAATGCATATTTTGCTGCTAAAGTATATATTTATTCTGAGACTTAAATGATAATTATTCAAAATAAAATAGACAAATACAACTTTAAATAAGTGATCATAGATTCTAACAATCAAAATTCAATGTAAATTTGTTTTATGACAGTGATACCTTTGAAATATTGATTCCCTCATGATATTAAGTGATGTATTAAGAATCATTTAATGACATTAGGCTATAAGTCAAGAAAATAGAAATTTGTGAATAGGGTTCAATGATTTTTTTCCAGTCTTTTCAACAATTGTGTAGTGATCATACAATAAGTATTTTATAGATGTTTCCTTTTCCCACCATAGTGTACAGGAAAGTCTAGTCTTTATGGCACTTGATTTCATAGAGTGTGAGAGGACTTTAAAATCCATGTAAAATTATATGTATATAATCACATGTAAAGTTTTCATGTGTGTAGAATGAGAAAAGGAGTTATGATTACCATCATATTTAAAACTCTCTGTACATTAACACTGCGAGAATATAGAGAATCAGCATAGGGCTTACTTAGTTGCATAATACTTCTCACAACACCTTCTACCTAAACTTTCTTGCACACTGTAGTCAACTCTTCACACTATTAATGTTTTCCTATGCCCTTTTCTATAGTAAGAAAGAAATAAAACTGTCTTTTTTGATTAACATATATTTGTTTCGGATAGTTCATAATAGTTTATTTTAGTTTCATAGTTCATGGTTGAAAATGTCGTGAAGTTTTGAGAATTGTTTTCCAAAACAGAAAAATCTTTAATGATGCTTCTTTAATATGTGTGATTTAAGAGAATATTACAAGTCATGTCTTATCTCAAGTGACACTTTGATTAGTCGAGGAGCCTGCCTGTGTCGTCTATACAGCAATCTCCCTCTAACATCATTATAGGTTATTAAGTGAATAGGGTGTTTCTAGAAGTCATCCTACGTTGAACCAGATAGCAATTGTTTGGATGTGTATAAAATTGATCTTTTTATATAAATATTTTCCAGTAACCTCAACCTACATTACCAATTCCACTGCCCCTTAGCTAAATAGATCCCAATTGTTCAAGGGAATCCTATGCTACCTAGGAAGGGATGAAGTTCAATAGAAAAAAAAATACAGTGATCTTAATAAATTACAATTAGATATCTAATTTTCAATATTTAAAATAAAAAATTGAATGACTACACATACATCTTTTAGGGATCATTTCTCATCATTGGAAGAATTCTGCACATAGGAAATCCTGATATTAGCTTCAAAGAAGACTGCCTGTGGACATGATGTAAGGATTGCATCTAAAGTCAGATGAAGAACTGAAATGAGAGCTCAGGTGATAAAGTGCATGGCATGCAAGCATGAAAATATTAGTTCAGACCCAATCTTATTCTTAAAACGTTCCCCAAGGCGGGCTGGAGAGCCAGCGACAAGTTTCCCACCAGAGGGAGGGCTGGTGGCGACGGGTCACAGACACATAGTGCAAAGATAGGCATAAAGCATTTTATTGGGGGAGAGAGGCAGAGAGGGAGAGGGAGAAGAGAAAGAGAGAAAGAGGGAAAGAGACAGAGGAAACGCGTGCGCACGCTGAAGAAACAGAAGAGGAAAGGGCAAGATGGCGGAGGCAGGTCAGAGATAATGGGAGTGGGCGTGGCTTGTCCCTTAAAGGGACAGGAAAGCACAACAATTAGTATCTTTGTAAAAATCAGGAGGTTCATGAAGGGAGAATACAGATATATCCATGAAGTTAACAGGCTAGCCAGTCTAGACAATTAGAGGTGCTGTGGTTCTTTGAAAGTCCCTGTCTCAAAAGATAAGGTAGAAAGTGCTGGTGGAAGACTTCTCAGTCAGTCTCCGGCCTTATTATGCAGCTATAAATGCACAGGTGTGCGTATAGTCACCACAAACACACAATACACTGGCACAAAATTAAAAAAAAAAACACCGTCTGATGAAAATAATGACAGCTATAATGACTTTCTCTTTAAACATCCCATTCTGTACAACTTAATGAGTGACTTTAAGGAGAATTCTTTATATTTGAAAAAGGAACATCTTTTAACCATAATAAAAAGATAAAATTTTCTTTCCATAGATTAAAGCTTTCTCTTCTGTGTGGAATATGAGATTATTCTTACGTCTGACTTTACTAATCCCATTCTTATGATAAATTCAACCAAATTTTATCACTTTATCAAATTTTATTCAACCATATACCACTTTGGCTTTTTCCTATTTATTTATTGGAGGGCGTTTTCCTTTTTATTGTTTTTATTGAGCTATATGTATTTCTCTGCAGCCCTCTCTTACTCCTCCCTCCCCTTCTACCCTCTCCCATGATTCCCATGTTCCCAATTTACTCAGGAGATATTGTCTTTTACTACTTTCCCTGCAGATTATATTCATGTATATTTCTTCATAAGGAAAAGCAAACCCAGGATAGACAAAATATCCTCTACAATAAAGCAACTTTTGAAGGCATCACAGTCTCTGACTTCAAACTCTACTACAGAGCTAGGGTACTAAAAACAGCTTGCTATTGGCATAAAAACAGGCAGGAGAACCAATGGAATTGAAATGAAGACCTGGGTATCAATTGATTCTGCTACAAACACCTGATTTTTGACAAAGAAGCAAAAAACATAAAATTGAAAAAAAGCCTATTCAACAAATAGTTCTGGGATAACTGGTTATCAACATATAGGAGAATGAAAATATATTCATATCTATTGCTATGTACAAAACTCAAGTCCAAGTGGATCAAGGATCACACCATAAAACCAACCACACTGAACTTCATAGAGGAAAAAGTGGAACATACACTTGAAGACTTTGGCATGGGAGACCACTTCCTAAATATAACACCAGTCGCACAGACACTGAGAGCAACACTTAATAAATGGGACCTCCTGGAACTGAGAACCTTGTGTAAAGCAAAGGACACAGTCAACAAGACAAAATGGCAGTTTATAGAATGGGAAAATATCTTTACCTAGACCATGTACCACTTTTCATGATGTGGCTTTTAATATCTTTCTCAACTCTTTCCTAAGATCCAAATATCAGCAGTCTATTATCATTAATAGATCACAACATCAGAATATTCCAAAGGCTTGAACTGGATCAGCCTTGACCATTGTGGTTTTCAGCTTTTCTTGTCTTCTCTCGCATAGTCAGTTAATCTGTGTCTTTTATGTGCATCATTGGTCCCTTTCTCACTCCTCTAAAGAAAGTCATTTACCCCCATGCCCTCTGTAATCCATTTTCTGTATATTTAACCTTACTTTGTGGCTAATTTTATGATCTACACCTGTGTTAAAGGAGCATATTCAATACCTTCTCATCTGAAAACCAGATCTGCTGCTAGACAATCAAGATGTTGTTTAGATAAACATGCAAATAGCTTTAAAATTCAACTGTGATTTCTAGGTTTAGGAGTAATTTTTAAGCATCCTTGCCGAACATATCTCATATTTACTTTCCTGTCTTTCTCTACACATGATTTCTATCTAACTCATTGTAAATTATTATTCAGTTTGGGGACATACGATGCTAAATCTTTGCTGTATCACCAGCGTTATCCATTATGTCTAATATTCTTGCACTTTTCTCTCCAGATCAACAAAACTTTCTATGGAATCTGACATCACTTCAAGAGAAATAAACCTCATCTGAAAAAATTTCAGATTTGAGAGTCTAATGACAGTTGCATTCTTTCCTTTATACTCCTAGCAACCTCCCTATCAATTTGAAGTATTTCTTAGTAAATGACGCTGTCAGCACAAAATTTTTATGTTTTGATCCATAGAATATTAGTTCAATGTGATGAGGAATTACACTGTTTAGCTCTGTTTTCTGAGTGTCTGATACATAGAGGATGATCGTAAGTATTTTTAATGAATAATTAAATATGAAATTGTTTTGAGATGGTTTAGTTAGTTAACTGGTTAGTTAGATTAGCCTACTAAAAACTGTTTTCCCTAATTCCATAAATTCTCAATTAGTGAGACATATTCAATGAGATCCAAAATTATTCTTAATTACTATAATAAGTTGCAAGTACTGCATATGCTTATTAAATATGAAAGTGAAATATGCAAATATGTTTTTGTTAGCCATATCATGAGATGGCTATGTCATAAAATGATGACAACACTGATTACTTCTTTAATGTGTTACCATAATGACTATAATGTGCTATCATAATTTTATTAACTTTTATGCTTCAAGCCTGAGCAGATTATACCGTTTTCATGTGTTAACAGCTTGGTGACACAGAAAATTCTACTTCTTCATTCTATTGCCTGCATCTTAGTGGATCTTAAGAACTTCAAGCTTATAAAATAAATGAATTCAATAATAATATGATATATTGGAAATAGTTGAATTAGCTTAGTGTGCTAAAAGAGCAATTTATAAATCAGAAATTCCCAGAGTGTGCAGAAATGATAACAATTTCTTAGACATTCCAATGTTCTTGAATACAGTATTTATGTTTTAGCAGATTCTGACTTGATGAAATTTCACTATTGATGGTAATAGTTACTGAAAAATTCCATACTCAGTGTAAGCTTAAAATGATCATTAAAGTCAATTCTTAGAAAAGGTAGACTTACCACCAATCTGGCATATTTTCTGACATGTCTCTCCACTTTTCTCCTGTTAAAATATGTTCTTATACATCAGTCTAAAAATCAATCTAAGAAAGTACAATAGGTACTTATGTGTTCATATAAATACATGGAATTTTTCTGTGAATTAATCTTCTGGAAGTAACTAGTTGATTCTCACGTCACCACATGCTTCATTTGCTTAAATTTCTATTACATGACTCTTAGAAGGTGCTTATTTATCAATATTGAACATCTGCCTTACATTCCTCAGTGTTTCCTCCCAATTTTTAAAATTTGCCCATCTTGTAATATGGCTGACTGAAGGATGCTGGGATCTCTTAGCTTATTTAAGACAGCATGTAGAAATGCTTACAAGTTATCATAGCAGTTAAGAATAGCATTGCATATCACTGACTAGGTCTCCCTGATTACTTTGGGGATTTGCTTATGGATATTTAATAGCAATGAGTGAGTCTTTTAATGTTTCAAAGAAAAGCACGTATTAAATAAATTTTTGTGGTTCATATAATTTTAGGATGATTATAAGCAAAATGTATTTTAATTCATTAACTGTGTCATTTTGCATAGAAGTGATCAATGAGCTCATTTACAATTATTTGACTTTATGTCACATTAAGTTATCTAGAATATATCTGATTTTATTCCAAATTATTCATTATTCTGTTACAGTGTTGCACATTGTAAACAATGCACACAAAATGTTAAGCATTCTTTAGGAATTGTCACAAAATTGTGATCTCCTCAACTGTATATGCTGATTTTTCTACTTGATTTGAATAGTACAGTTGTCAAGAACTGTTACTATTGTAACTATAATAAATTAATGCATAGATTATTTATTTAAAATTGAATACATCCCAGTTACTTAATTTGTCAAAAGAAGAAATGACTAGTTTATGCTGATTCTGTGTTTTTGTGTAGTGAATGCCTCGTAAGAATGCTTCTGTGTAGGTGCCTAAAACTAGCTAACTATAAGAAATGCTGAAAGAGATCCAAAGCTTGAATCAGCAATATATAATCTATATTGTTTATTTGTTTTGTTAATACCTAGCTAAAGTAGCAGTAGCAGATTCAAGGACCAGATCAACTACTCATGAATCTGCAATAATAGCCAAGATACTCCATTTCTCTAAACTCCAACTTGTTCACTTGTGAAAGAAAGAAAATTGAATACATTTTGTAAGTTATTTATTTATTTATTTTTATTTATTTTATTCTTTTTTAATTAAAAATTCCGCCTCCTCCCCGTTTCCCATTTCCCTCCCTGTCCTCCTACATATCGCCCCCTCTTCCTCTCCCCACTCCTCTCCTCCTCCCCCCACTCCATTCCCCCTCCCTCTAGGTACTGAAGAGCAGTCCAAATTCCCTGCCCTGCAGGAAGTCCAAGGTCCTCCCACTTCTATCTAGGTCCAGGAAGGTGAGCATCCAAACAGGCTAGGCTCCCACAAAGCCAGTTCATGTATTAGGATCGAAACCTAGTGCCATTGTCCTTGGCTTCTCATCAGCCTTCATTGTCCGCTATGTTCAGAGAGACCGATTTCATCCCATGCTTATTCAGTCCCAGTCCAGCTGGCCTTGGTGAGCTCCCAATAGATCAGTTCCACTGTCACAGTAGGTGGGTGCACCCCTCGTGGTCCTAACTTCCTTGCTCATGTTCTCCCTCATTCTGCTCCTCATTTGGACCTTAAGAACTCAGTCCGTTGCTCCAAATTGGATCTCTATCTCTATCTCGATCCATCGCCTGATGAAGGTTCTAAGGTGATATGCAAGATATTCATCAGTATGGCTATAGGATAGGGTCATTTCAAGTTCCCTTTCTTCATTGCCCAAGGTACTAGCTGGGGACATCTCCCTGGACACCTGCGAGCCCCTCTAGAGTCAAGTCTCTTGCCAAGCCTAAGATGGCTCCCTTAATTAGGATATATATTTCTCTGCTCCCATATCCACCCTTCCTATATCCCAACAATCCTATACCCCCAAGCTCCCCCCATCCTCCCCTTCTCACGTTTCTCACCCCATTTCTTCTTAGCCCCATGCCACCTCACCCGCAAGTTCCCAGTTTTTGCCCGGCAATTTTGTCTACTTCCCCTATCCAGGCAGATGACTATACATTTTTCTTTGGCTTCACCTTCTTATTTAGCTTCTCTAGGATCTCAAATTATATGCTCAATGTCCTTTATTTGTGGCTAGAAACCAACTATGAGTGAGTACATCCCATGTTCATCTTTCTGGGTCTGGGATACCTCACTCAGGATAGTGTTTTCTATTTTTTTTTGCATCCATTTGCATGCAAAATTCACGATGTCATTGTTTTTTACCGCTGAGTAGAACTCTAATATGTATACATTCCACACGTTCTTTATCCATTCTTCCATTGAAGGGCATCTAGGTTTTTTGTTAGTATTAAGTATGATAATAAGTAAAATGTTCCCATTGTTGTGCTTGGCATATCGTACTTAGTGAAGAATGAGTAAGTTATTTAAATGTAACAAATGCAAATAATACAAATAGAATAATCAATTACTTAAGAAAATGATGTACAAAACATTATTGATTGGATTGAGCTATAATACAGTGGCTGTTTTGTGTACCTAGATATAATGTTTTGAATAACTGAAAATCTTTGCAGGTTATTGTAAAGGGTGTTTCTTTGGACCATCAGCTTCTGAAAAATTACACAGGGACTTTTTATTAAATATGAAATCATGACCTTAGAGTAGGTTTGTTCCCAACTAGCTCTTAAAACCCAAATTAATTAACTTATAATAAAATTTATGTTGTCAAATGACTTGTAACTTTTCTTCCATACTATATGTACAACTTCCTCCACATCTATCTGACAAATGCAGTCTCTCAGATGCTTCCCTCAAGTTCCTCTCTCTCTCTTATACTCTTTTACTATTGGCCTTTCAGCTCTTTATTAAATTAATCAGAAGGTGCCCTAGGCAGGTGAGGTAAATCAGAGACATCTTGTTACAGTGTGATCAAATATCCCACAACTGGTTAAATCCAAATTAGGAAAATCAATGTTTAAGAACAAAGTATACACTTTATTCAGCCAATTTATTTTCCAAATTGAAGATATTTATATAACATTAACTCACACTCTAGTGGAAGTCTTGATTCACTTCTACCAAGCAAAACACAAAGCAATCTGTACATTGCTCTCCCTTTTGTGCTGGTTGCAGTAAGCATTGTCATCATCAACCCAGTTATGAGCACTGAAAATTCTCGTATCATTTTAAATTTATTTCTGCAACTCATCTCCCACACTGAAGAAATGACAATCTATGAAATACATGGCCAGGTCTGCGACCATGCTTAATACTACTTAACTATAAGGAATGTGGAGAGAGTTCAGCAAACTAGAATCAGCTGCCATGAATGTCTGTATTTGGTTCTATCCTAGTTCTCTGTGCTAGCCAGTCGCTGATTCCTGATCCTCCAGGTTTTGTCTGGCGTGGGCTCCCTCTCTTAGAGTGGCTCTCAGGTTGGGACAGTTGTTGTTTGGCCACTCCCACCAGTTCTGTGCCACAATTATCTCCGCACTTTGCAGGCAGTACAAATTGTCAGTCGAATGTTTTGGGGCTGAGTTGGAGTCCAGTCCCTCCAATCAATCTTTCCTGGTTACATAAGATGACCAGTTTAGGCTCTAAATCTTCCATTGCTAGGAGTCTTCATTGGGGTCACCCTTATAGCTTCAAGAGAGTTTAGACTGCACCAGATATCTACTTCCCCCATCCCCAAATGTTCCCTAATTCCAGTCACAGTAGTACTATTTCCCTTTACCCCCATACTGATCCCTTCTGTTCCCATCCTCATACATCCCCAATCTACCCACAAAATCTATTATATTTTCTCTTCCCAGGGAGATCCTTGCACCCTCTCTTGAGTCCATCTTGTTTCTCAGCGTTTCTGGGTCTGTGGATTGTAACCTGGTTATCCTGTACAGTTAATATCCACTTATGAGTAGATACCATGTTTGTCTTTTTGCATTTGGGTTATCTCAGGATGATTTTCTACAGGTTCCATCAATTTGCCTACACATTTCATGATGTCATTTATTTTAATCAACTGTGTAATATTCCATTGTGTAAATGCACAGCATTTTCTTTATTTATTCTTTAGTTGAAAGATTTCTAGGTTGATATTTAAAAGGCTTCATACCACAACTGATAGGAGCAGATGCAGAGATCCGCAGTCAAACATTAGGTGGAACTTGGGGAATCCTGCAGCAGAGGGGGAGGAAGAATTGTAGGAACCAGATGGGTCAAGGCTCCCACAGAACACAGCCCACAGAATAAACTAACCAGGGTTCATAGGAACTCCCAGAGACTTATTTAGTCATTAGGGACCCTGTATATGTCCTACCTAGGTCCTCTATATATATGTTATGATTGTGTAGCTTGATGTTCTTGTGGGACTCCTAACAGTGGGGCTGTCTTTTACTCTTTTATGCCTACCTTTGGGACGCTTTTCCTCCTATTGGAGTGCTTCACACAGCCTCAGTATGAGGGGACGTGCCCTTGATATGCCATGTTTGGTTGGTGTCCTTTGGATGCTATCCTTTTCCTGAATGGAATGGAGGAGGAATGGATATAGGAGAGAGGGGGAGAGGGAAGGACTGGAAGAAGAGGAGGGAGGTGGAAAATGCAGTTGGGATGAAATATATGAGAAATGAATAAATAAAAAAGAAAAAAGTTTATTTATATAGTCTGTTTCTTTTGCAATTGGGATATAATATATGAGAGAGGAATAATTAAAAAGAAAAACAAGAGTATTTTCATTGTCTATTTCTTTTGCTAATACCAAGATAAATAACAACAGCAGACACAAGGCCCAGATTAATTTCTTCACTACATGTGTGGTGAAAACATACAGACAGCAATAGGACTTTGAGTTCTGGGTGACAGAGGCACAGTGAATGCTCTACAAGGAATAGCATAGGTATAAGATGGACTTGTGTTCTTGTCCCTTCTGATTCTTTGCCCAAAGAAGATTGTCCTGACCAAAAGCCATAAATAATGTTTTGATTGTCTGTGTCTAAGTGTAATAATGGTGGCGCTAATTATACACTATTTAAAATTTTTCATGAATCTCTATATTTTTAAAGATAAATTCTTAATATAAATTTATTTAAAAGGGTATTTTCTATTATGGGTTGGCAGATTTGTTTTTAAATAGTACTATATTTCATGTTGTACAAACATACAGGAGTATTGTTCTGTAATATGGGGATATATTTAATTTCTGAACTCAGACAAAATTTTAAGGGAAATGGGTAACTTTCCTATAGTCAGAATTCATAAGAATTTTCTAACCAAGATTTTTCAGAAACTACTTGCTTTGCATTAGGAATTGACTTAGTCTATTTTGAATAGAAGACAGAGGGGGAGTAGATCTGGGTAAGAGAGGAGTAGTGTGTTGTAGAGCTCAGAGGAGTAGGGGCCTAAATTTATTGCACAAGAGAACTATCTATTTTTAGTAAAAAAAAATAATTTTTTAGTAAAGTGTTCTCATCACTCCTCCACATGGCTATTCACTTTCCCTTTCTCAGATGTTAACTATAGAATACTCTATTTAAGGAACTTTTCTCATATCCATCTGTAATTTGCTCTCTGCCTCTCCATCAACCAAAGACAGATGATACAACCACAGGTACACATTTGGAACTCAATATGCCTGGAGCCTCATGAAAAGCCTATGATAAATCCTACATGGTTTTTGAATATGATTGTTGTCCATTGTCATAATCCTAAAGATACAAATTCCTGCTATCTTTTGTTTCTTACTCATCTTCTTGTTTTAAATTCCTCACATGTCCTTTTCAACATCAGGCTTCTTCACAAGTTCCTAAATCTCAAGTTTATAGAAGAGTTTTCAGAGATAGATAAATCTTCCCCTTTTCTTTAATGTTAATGGGCCTCCTAATTTCCTTGTTTCTTTCTCCCAGTGAAAATAATACTGTTTTATGTCCTAAATTTATTGCATAGAAACCTCAATATTGACTTCTGTAACATCACAAGTTTATCATCTTGGACACCATTTCTAGCCTTCAGAATTCTTATCAGTGTATACCCTAAGTAAAACCAATGTTGTTCTGTGAAGACTAGAGGAGGCCTTCAGCATGTAAAGACCTGAGTGGGTGTGTGCTGTTTACATGAGCCAAATTGGCCGTGTCAAGGACTCACAGGAAAATGACAAAGCCAACCCCTATCACAAATACACACAGGTGAGATTCAAAAGGAAGGAAAGTCTTCTTCTGGTCTATGAGCGTATGTTGAAAGTATGTTCAAGAAACATCCACTGTAGCTTTCTCCCTGGCCTGATTTTCATGACCTGAAGACTACTCCCTTAAAGAGACTGTTCCAAGGTAATTAAACAGACTGCCTCATTAAGCAGTATGTAGTAACCCTACCTCTTTGTTTGTTTGTAAAAGCCATGCCTTCTTGTTCAACTGTATGCAATAATTTTGCTTGTTAACTGTATATAATAAACATGTTGAGCTTCCAGGTTGCTGTTTCTCCATCTACAAGCACACTCCACCTGATTATAGTTTTCTGTGTGTCTGTATGTTTGTCGTTTCTTCATTGTCCCAGTCAGACATATGCTTGGAGCAGTGCTTCATGTGTCATTGCTCCAAAAACATTCGTGTGTCAGATACAAACAAACAAACAAACAAGCAAACAAACAAAAATCCTTTAAATTCGTACCCACCATATTCAGGTAATATTCAAGTGTTTTGTTCTGCCCATTGCCTGCCTCTACAGATCTATCAGCATTTTGTCACAGAACATTTATTACAACGCTTAAACTCAAATCCTCAGAGCCATCAAGAGTCTTTACTTGAGTAACAAAAATTAAAAGTTAACTTTTTAAGCTTTTGACCATGAGAATGAATGAAAACTATGCACTAATGAATAACTGAGCCCCATTAACTTCATTCTTCCATAAAACAGATGTCTGTCTGATTTCCATAGCATTGTGTGAAAGTTGCCATTTCCAGAAACGAGTCTTTGATTTATGTTGCCCCAGACTAATTGAAAAAAATTGCTAAGTATTGGCTTTGTGATTTGGGCATATTGGCTATGTGGTCAGTGAAGGAGAAAAAGTCCAGAGATTTTATGGAACAAGGGCCATCTGTGTCGAGTATGAGACTGATTTTAAAAATAAGAAGTATCTGTGATAAACAGACAGTAGTTATAAATGTTTGTTTGTAAGTACTAGAAGAAACCAAATTTAGAATATGACTATTGACTGAAAATTATTTTTCATCTGGGTTTAGATTTTCAGTTAATTTCTGCAGACATCTTTGACTGTGGCCATAATTCTTGATGAAGGTGATGTTAAAGATGAAGAGTATCATATAATTTTCTTCTTTTTAAGTACAAAATTTCTATAATAAAATACATTCATGTAAAAAAGTCTCCATCAAGTAGACATAGACAATGAGGATGTGTAAAAATAGCTAAAGAATTAAAAAAAATGAAGAACATATTCTAGATTTTTTTCAGCAATTTAAAATGTTTATTTATCTAAGTATGTATTTGTATATATGTGTGTGTAAGGATATATTGTGTGTACCTGTTTATGTGTAATGCTTGTTTCATGCCACTGTGCCCTATGTAAAATCAAAGGACAATCTATGTAAATCTTCATTTCCTACTCTTTTGTTTTGCTTTCAGTTTTTCATTTTTGTTTGTTCGTTTCTGTGCTATGTACTCCAGACAAGCTAGCTCATGAGCTTCCAGGGTTGCTTTCTCTGTCTTGCAGAGGGGTAATGGGATTATAGGCAGGAAGATCTCAATATTTTTATATGGGTTTAAGCAATATAAATTCAGGTCTTAAGATTTTGTGCTGAAAGTGGTTTTACAGGCTGTCATCTTCCTGGCTTGGAACTTCTCAAATTTTATAAAAATGTCAAAAAGACATAATATAAAAAGATAAGGAATTTTAGCAAAGTTTAGATAAAATGAACTCAAAGAGACTCTCACTGAGAAACATGATAATCTAACTCTATAAGGACAAGGAAGACTATTGAAGCAGCAAGAGAATAGTGAATGAGCCCACACGAGTCCTTCGACAGATCAGCTGATTTTCTGTCAGAGAGAGGGAGGTGAAAAGATTGTAGGCAGACATATTTAAAGGGCCAAATGGAACTCACTCTGTAGTCCAACCAGGCTGACCTCAGACTCTAAGAGATCTGCCTTCACTCTGCTTCTGGAGTGTTGGAATTAAAAGTATCACCACCACCTCCCAACACCAAATAGTTCTTTATCTAGTAAAATGTTCCTCTTTCTCTGAGATGAGGTAGGAAAGAGAGGGGTAGGGGAGAGAGGGAAAGAGGGAAGGGAAAAAGGGAGGGAGGAAGAGAGAAAGAGAGAGAGAGAGAGAGAGAAATAGAGAGAGAGAGAGAGGTGATGAAGGAGATTCTACCAGAAAACATTTCTAAAACCAATTCTTTAGAAGGCTCTGAAGTGCAAAGTAAAAATCAAAGCTATAGAGAAAAAAATCTCACTAAGGGTAATACATAAACTTATTGAAGCTATTGTTACTGTAACTTGGTTTTATAACTCAATATTTTGCTTCCTATGTAATTTAAGAAATATATTTATAATTTATAATTGAGTGTACAAAGTATATAAGGTACAATATGTATTATCAATAACTAAAAGATATATGAATGAAGCTGTTAAATGAAGAATTTTTATTCTGTTGAAATTAATATTGTATACATTCAAATTATAATGCTTTAATTTTTGATACTAAATGTAATCAACATAGTTATAACAAGAAAAATAACTGTAAAATATATTACAAAGGAAATGAAAGGAGAGTTTCTTGTTACTAAAAAAAATATAAAGCACACTGATTAATGAAGGGAATGAAGAAATAAGAAATCTGACATATCACTAATATGTTAAATCTTCCAAACAAGAAAAGAACGTAATAGATTTATTGGTAAATTCTATCAAGATTTTTAATAGGCTTTACACCTTCTCATGTTTGCAAAAATTGAGAACATGACACACTTTTTTGAGTTTTTTATTAATTAAATATATTCATGTATTTTTCTACCCCTGCAGCAGTTGGGCAGGCCTCCCATGGGTGTCAACAAAGCATGACATAACAAGTTGAAATAGGACTTCTATTAAAGTCTGTCTCTGGGTTTTATTACTCATGACATAACATTCCACATCATAGTCATTAAAATGGTGAATTGGGTACATAGGAGAAGCAGAATGAAAGAGAAAAGAATAAAGCGGAGAAGGGAAAGGGGGAAAAGAGGGGGGGAAGGGAAAAAAAGGATGGGGGTAAATAAAATAGAGGAGGGAATTGGTGAGAAAGTAGAGAAATTAGGGATCTTGGCAGTGATTGCAAGAATGTAAGAATGAACAAGTACAGAGGAAATGAGTATGGTATTCTTGTCCAATACCATGTGGTTAGCCCTGGAAACATTCATGCAGGCAGAACAGCACTGAATGGACTCTGAGGTTATATTTACTCATTTACATGTAACAATGATGTTGAAAAAGGAGAATTTGGGAGTGAGTAGTAGAAATTTTCAGATTGGTAGGAGTGAGGAAGGGAGGGCAAAATGATGTGATTATGTTTTAATCAAACAAAACATCTGCCAAGCTAGCATAGAAATAAAATAGAGTTACTACATGATTCAACAATTCCATCTGTGATGAAAAAGCCAACAGAATTCAAAGAAGAATCTGTAGGAGACAATGTGAGCCCATATTCACACCAGTATAATTCACAACAGCTATTAAGTAGGAGGAAATCACCCCATTTTCACACTAATGAGTAGCACCCTGTGAATAAGTACTATGTACAATCAGTGAGCATTGAAATAGAATGATATCGTGTCATTTGTGACAATATGAATGCAGCTTGTGGATATGGTACAAATTGAAATAATCCAGGCTCATATATACAAATAATATATAATTCCTCTTACATGAAATATTTGGGAAGAACCTTAGAAAAAGAGTTTAGTGAGAGATGTGAGGGACTGTTTTTCTTACTGAACAAGAGATTTAGACTTTTGAGAGGCTGCTGGTGGTGATCTTGGTAGACAATAACAAACACATTTAAGTCTAGTGAACTGTATACTTTGAATTGTATACACAAATACATTTAATTCATTTTGTCACAGTTAAAGGGGATATTATTCAATATGTTCACTAATTTAAAAATAACAATTTATTGTAGTCTGTAAAATAAATGTTCTCCAAAGGTTTGTGATCTCTTATGGAATGAGTACATTAATTTATTTCCCTTTCTTTAGGTATTTATGTCCAGGACAATAATATGTGAACATTAAAATATTTCAGCTGCAGATTCATTCAGCCAGCAATTGCCATCAATGGAGCACCCACAACATCAAGTATTGCACACACCACCTCTGTAGCATTTGTAAGGATGCATTAGGGGGGTTAAAATGATGATAGTAAAGTGACTGATATAAAAAATTATTTGACTTTCAGAAATTTAGAGCTAGGAAAATCCTGAGAAACTAAATATCCTAGATCTCTTATTTTGCAGATATGGACTTGGGAACCACTAGAGTTCTCATGGAAGGATATACTGAGAAGAAGACATAGAGCTAGAATCCTTTCACCCCATCTTTCCAAGTAAACTAAACACCAATTATAGACTACTCTCAGTGCTAGGTAAACTTCTATGCACGTTATACATTCATGTACTGTTCATTCATCTAGTCTTTACATCAATATAAAGCAGTTTCTATTACTGTCTCCAAAATTTTATATAATAAAACTAGACTCCAATCAGATGAATGATATATCCAATGTCATCCAAACATAACTTTGTCTCTTGAATTATGTTTAAATATGAGATTGAGCAGTTCAGCCTAGTTTTTGTTTAACAACTTGATATAGGACTCCTCTCTGTATGCCATGAATATGTTTTATTGCCATTGTTCAATAAAGAAGCTGCTTTTTGCCAATGACTTAACAGGATATAGCCATGCTGGAAATGATATAGAATGAGAATGTAGGCAGAGTCATAAAGAAGCCACATAGCCAGCCACCAGAGACAGTTGCCAGATGCCATATGGAGCTTTACCTGGTAAGCCACAGCCATGTGGTGATAGGCAGATTAATGGAGATGGGTTAATATAAGATGTAAAAGTTATCTAGAAATACACTTAAGCTATTGGCTAAACAGTATTGCAAATAATATAGTTTCCATGTGATTATTTTAGTTCTGGGCAGTGGGAACAAATGAGCAGCCTCCCCCAACAAACTGGTGCTTCAACATGGCTGACTAAATCCACATGAAACCTGAAAAAACTTGGAAAGGAATCCCAGACACAAAAGAACAAAGTTAAGCATGGAATTTTGGTAGCAGCATTTTCTTTGGTAGACTTTATTTAGAAGCAATTAGGGCATGATTCCTTTAAGAGAGGTCTTCCTGATTCAGGGGGAGCAGAAAAAAAACATGCAGTTTCAAAATGACAACTTCCTGGGCTGTGCTGCCAGCACAAACTCTGCCTCTTTCAGGAGACAGGGCATTTAAATGGAGTTTGTGATCAGAGTGTTACAAACTGCTTAATGGCATGACAAAAACCTGCTTCATACTTGGAACTGAGGCAGTATGCATGACTTACAGAAATGGTGAGCATGCCTCTACCATGTTGGACTGGGCAGAGCCAAAAGGCAAAACAACCTTAGTTCTAACCACAACTGCTTATCATTTTTTTTAAAAAGATGCTCCTGGTCAAGAAGTAATTATAGATATGCAATAAAGACAGATTCATACAGAAATAGACCTGTAAATGAGTCACAGTGTTGGATAAATGTATGTATGCTTGGGAGAGAAAAGAAAAAGAATACAGACAGTTATAAAAGGAAGTAAATGGTTATAAAAAATAAAACAAAGTCTTTAAAAAGACAGAGTATAGAAAGCCAAAGATTAAATAAGTACAGGAAAATAACCCACACAAAGATTGGAAATATACAGAGAGTCTGGATTATGTATATTGCTGTGTTTTTTTTTTTTTTTGAACTTTTTGACTGTGAAAGAACTAATTACAGAGAGACATTTCCTTGTATGGGCTGCTAAACTAAACCAACATATATATTTTAAAGGTATCTTGACTTCAAATTTGTGTCTAAGATTGTAAGATTATGTTGCTTTGGAAAAGAGGTTCTACTTTTGTTTCCACAGAAGTTGAGAATCTGTGGACTCTTTCTAGACTAATGTGGTTTGATGGACCAAGACCACTTGGAAGGTCATCATGAACACCCCTAAAATGCTTCACCCAACAAAAATCAGGTTTCAGTTTAAAGAGAACTATTTCCAAATTCCCAAGTATTATTTATAAATGTTTGTTTGTATTTAAATGGGGTTATGCTATAGAGATTTTCACTGATATGGATCTTGGTTTATTAATACAAATTTTAGGTAAATTTTATTATATTCATATTTCTGTTTTTGATTTATGTATAGTGTTTTTGTAATTCAATTAAAATGTAATATAAAATATAGGTTAATAAATAGTTATCTATAATAGTCAAACATGTAGTCATGTAAGTTAGGATTTTTTTTTAGATATATAGAAATATATGTCAGTTAGATACATATTCTTCAAATCATTCAGAGACCTTCAGAATATAGGATTTAAAATGTTTAAGAAATTAGGACTTTTCATGACAATGAGATACATCTGCTCCTGGCAGCACCAATATAATTCAAGAGAATGTTGAGCATCAAAGAGGCTCCTCATAGAGTTTGTTAGCCATTTGGGCAAGAAACTGCTTTTGCCTGACCTGGTTGACTAGACTTGCAGGACCCATAGAAAAATGAGTGCTGAACTTTCCTAAAGGTGAGATGATCCTTCAGGGTGCCTGCTTCATAAAACAGTCTGTCAGACATTCTGCAGAACACAGAAGAAAGCAACTGATGGACTTTGCCATTTCAAGGCAGAACAGATCATTGGATTTCCTGCTTCAAGGAAAAGTGTGTCAAATACTATGGGCCAGTAGGCTGAAGATGTTTGCCTACAATGTTACAGAAGAAATTTAGATGACTGTCCAGGCAACAAGATGTCTCTGTCATTTCTAGACTTTTGGAAGTTGCTTAAAATGCACTTCTAATTTACATAGGTAATATTATATCCTTCTGGAGTCTTTGATAGAGTTGAAGAATAGTTATAATTATAGCTTTCCTTAGTTATGATAAAAGATATATGAATATAAATATTATAGCTGTAATTCTTGCTTGATACATGTTTTGTTAAATGTAATTTTACTATGTTAAAATTAGAACCTTCCTTTTTATTTAAGCAGAAAATGGTAAATGCTGTGGGAAATCCCTCTGTATATGTGTTGTGTTTATTGGTTAATGAATAAAGAACGTGATTTGGCTTGTGATAAGACAGAATAAGCTAGGTGGGGAACTAAACTAAATGCTGGGAGGAAGACGGCAGAGTCAGAGAGAAGCCACATAGCTACTGCCAGGGACAAATGCCTCCACTGGAGTCTGCCAAAACTTTGCAGGTAGGCCATGATCTTGTGGTGATGCACAGATTAGTAGAGGTGGGTTAATTTAGGATAGAAGAGCTAGCTAGCAATATGCTTAAGCTATTGGCCAAACAATATTGCAAATAATATAGTTTATGAGTGATTATTTCATGGTCTGGGCAGCTATGAAAAAGTGGCCTCCCACAACAACTACTCCAATGCATTATTTAGCTAAATTGCTATGCATATGTAAATTCAAATTGTTTGCATAACAAGCACATATATATATATACATGTATCTATATAATATATATATATATATATTCATCTAGGATTTTTTTTTAAATCTCCACATTTTCTAGGAAACAGAAAGCAATATATATTCTCTTTCTTGCTCAAGGAAGCACCAAGTTAAAAGTTTCTCCTTTGTAAAGAACCTGGAGAAGTTTCTCCCTGCTAAACATGGGCTGTTGAGGTAAGAAGGAAGCATAGCTCTTGAGAGCAGCTATTTTACTTTCAGTAACCGAGCCTCACGTTTTACAGCCATCTTCCATAATTAAATAGTTTACATGTCTCAAATTAGTGTAGTCTAAATTAAGGTCCATTGACAAAAAGAAAAAGCAGAAAATGTTTTGGCACACTGCACTACATAATTTATATGATTTACATCATAAAACTTAGGAGAGATGTGATTTGAAACAGCTGAATCTCAAGCAAATGTGTATTTATCCAGATTCCCAACTTGTTGCTGAATCACATTTTGTGAGGAGCCTTTATTTTTTGGTCATGTAAACTCTCTTTCAGCTTCACTGAAACTCTTCTCTCCCTCCACAATTGTGCCTCTCGAAGGTATACAGACTTAGGTGCTTCACTGTGTTTTTTGTAAAGACAATTGTGAGGCAAGAACAAATACACATTGAAATGCAGATTTGCTGGGTCACCCAATAATCCCAAATGTCAGTTAGGTAGCTTGTGTATTCAACCATTTTGTGGTTATTCAAATGTGCACCTCATCAAATGGACAAGCCACTAAGCATAAAAAATTGGTGGTATTCTTGGAGGGAAGCCACACACTATGCACCATAAATGACTACACTTTCACAAAGAAGTTTAATATGTGCTGTAAGATAGCATTACATTCATGTTTTATAAGATGTAGAATCCTTTGGTGATAGAATATAACACTTTGACAGAGAGAATTTTCCTTTACAGACAGCTCGAAAAGAGAGGAGGTTAACAAGCAGGGCCGCACAGAGAGCTATACACAGAGAAGATACCAGTAAGTGAAAATGGAAGGCAGCTCTTATATCTCAAATCAAACTTAAGTTAGTTTTGTTTCCTTGCATTCTTGTGAGTTGAATTTGAATGAATATAATGGTTTTATAAACACAGATACTGCTTCTAGGCACTGGATAGTTAGCACAGGTATTTCATGCATTAAAATAGTCACTGACTGTACAGTATACATCCTCCCAAACCATCCCACAATGCCCCTACCACTCTTCTTCAAATTGATGGCCTATTTTTCATGAATTGCTATTGCATGCATATATGTATTTATATATTTTTTCTTCCAGAACTGAAACAAGATTTTATTATTTCTGGATTTTCAGACATGTTTGATAGGCAGATAGATGTACATGATTCTGATAGCTGAACAGCATTCTGTATAAAATTTGTAACTTGTGCCTTGGTTACCATGGATCTTTCTCTTGTCTGGGATCTTTTCTGCATTTTCTGAATTCTATTAGAAGGTAGGGGTGTTCTTGGTGCTCTATCTTGTTCTGGACTCCTTCCTATCTGATTTTGTCTACTTCCTGCTCACCATGAGTAGATGCTATTTGCTCACAAGTCTATCTCATCTCAGTTTTAGAGGTATGGGTCCTACTTACCCTGGGATGAATCCTCTGATACAAGAAGCCAAAAATCAACCTTGTAAGCTGTTTGCTTCAGGTATTTCTTCCACTAACAAAAATTTCAGTACAGTATAATATGCATTTATGCATGTGTACATATAGATATATAAATAGAATTTACAGAAATGTATTATTGAGAGGTTATAGTAAATTTACTTCATTATGAATGATTTCAGCTTTCACACACACACACACACACATACACACACACAAACACACTTCTGAAAACACATTAGGATTCTTGGTTTCTATTTTGTAGATTTTACTCCATGACTGAAATAGTGTGAATTTAATCTTAATGATTACTTTGGGGTTTTCTGCTATTAACTAAAATCTGTCACCAAATGTTTAAGCAGGCCTTTATAAGCCTTCTACACATATTTGGGATGCATACATACACACACAGACACACATACACACACATATATATGCAGAGCAAAGTTTATTGCCTAAAAGAACAAATGTGATCCATTTACAAGCTTAATGTTCTGGTCTATGTTTGCTAATCATTAAATAATGACTATCTGTAAATTAAACCACTTCTAAATACTCACCTTATTTTTTTGCACAACACATTGTAGAAATAACAATAATAATAACGTTAACAGCAATAACAGAATTAGAGTAGAAATCCCAGTTAATTCTACTTATATATGACCTGAAGCTTTTGCTTTTGTTCTTTTCTATACCTTGTCAAAGATAATTCCAGTTTCAGCTTCCATTAATCTTTTTATTTCACATTATTTATGAATATTTGTGTCTCTGTGATTTTGATGATTAGGGATTTTATGACTATATTGAATTCATCTGTTTATCAAGATGTTTTTTTTCCTTTTATCAAAAATGATTTTTCTCATTTCACTAATTCTTTTGAAATAATTTGTATTATTAAACTTTACTGAATCAATCATTGGCCCCCAACTTCTTCCATTTGATGTATATTTGGAAAAGGAAACAACATGTTTTTTGTGTCTGACCTTTAGAAAGTTTAGAAAAAAGTACAAAAATACATGACAGTACATCAACATGCTCACCTTTTTGTTGACATGCCATTCCTCTGCCTCCAGTTTGGATGACATTACACTCTTACCAGAGTTTAAATTGATAAAATCTTGACAACAAAATTCTTTGTTTAAAATTGGACATTTGGATCTACTTTGATTTCCTACTTCTTTGTCACTAGCTTTGACAGGTCAGACAGAGAAGTTTTTTTTTTTCTTTACCCTCAAGTGTTACAGGTTGCACTGAGCATCTTAATATGCCCTCATAGTCTCCCACATTAACTCATATCCTTGGCAGCTTTGTATTCCATGATATATAATTGCTAATTTTATAAGGGAAGAATAAGCAAATAATTTTAGTGCAGAAACGTCGTATACAAAACACTTCCTTAGTTGTAGAATTAATGTTATGACTGAGAAGGTTTCAATTAATTACTCTCTATTTTACTTCCCAAATAATGTTTATTAAAGAACTTTTCACCCAATTCAAGTACTGTAACTTATCATATATATGTTAAAGCAGGGAGTGGTTTTTCAAAGGCAGATCAGTAACTCTAATGAGAAATCCCAATGAAACATATCCCAATAAGTTAGTTAAAAATGAGTCACAAAATATGCCAAACTGGACAAGGAAAAATCTCTAAGGCTTCAACCCTGCAGAAAGAACTGTAGTTAATGGAATAAACCTGGTAATTGGAGCAATGGCCTCCCCAGGTAAGAGTACACTAATCAGTTGATTATCCAGTGCCAGATGGTCAGACCTGAAACATACATACAAGTAAAATTATATAGAGTTAGCATATTACATTTAGGAAAAAAAGTATATACAAATAAATATATGTATGTAATAAAAATTCATGAAATAAAGACTAGGAATTTGAAGAAGAGTGGCATAGGGAGGAGAGGGGAAGGAGACTATGTTATGGTAAACTTTTTGCGTGCCATATGAAGACGTGTTGTCGTTTTACTCCACCTGTCTAAGGCACCTTCTGAATGATTAAATAAAGAGCTTAGTGGCCAATAGCTAGGCAAGTGGGACTTCTGGGGGAAACACAGCATCTCTGGGAACGAATCTGAGGCGTGGGAGATTTGCCAGCCACACGTGGAGGAAGTCAGACATATGGTACTGAGAAGAGGTAATGAGCCACGTGAAAAAATGTAGATGAATATAAATGGGTTAATTTAAGTATTACAAGGTTGTTGGAAACAATTATAAGCTAAGGCCAAACTTTCATAATTAATAAAATGCCTCTGTGTCATTTTTGGGAGTTGGCAGTTCAAATAAAGCCCTACTAAGAGAGGTATTCTATTTAAAACACATTCTCAAAAAATTAATCACAAAATGATATATTAATCAGTGTTTGCAACAAATCATGTCTAAAAGTGTCATTACTTAAAAAATAATTTACATCTAAGCAAGAGGACTATTTAAAAGGTAATTGCCTCTGCAAAACACTCTTGTATCCAAAGTGCTACATTGCAGAAGAGGAGCAGAAAGATTGTAAAAACCAGAGAATCATGGAGTTTGGTTACAAATTGTGACTTCCAGTAATATCAGAGACTACACCATAAAATTTCACCAACACAATTACCCAAATGCAAGTTGAACAAAGACAGCATCAATGGACATGGCAAACTGGACAGACAAAAACACATGAGACCTGAACCCTACACACAGAACTATAGCAAACTGAGGAAAGCTGGGAGCGGGATATCAGGGAAGGACATAATAACTGTTCAGTCCTGAACACATACATGAAATTAACATAATATGGGCTGAATCCGTTATATTTAGAAATATAAAATATATTCACAAATGCATAAAAAAACAATTAGTAAAAAAATAAAAAATAAAAAGACCAAGAATTTGAAGGGATGTGAGAAGGGGTTTATAGGAGGGCTTGGAGAGAGGAAAGGAAGGGAAGAAATATTTTAATTAAAATATAATCTCAAAGGTAAGTTTGTTTCTTAAATAATCAGGTTAACTTAAATTTCATTAGCATTTTGTTTTTTCCTTCAGCACTTATCCAAAATTGATAGGTGGATTT
This sequence comes from Chionomys nivalis, assembly GCF_950005125.1. Classification (NCBI taxonomy): domain Eukaryota; kingdom Metazoa; phylum Chordata; class Mammalia; order Rodentia; family Cricetidae; genus Chionomys; species Chionomys nivalis. The sequence goes on along the minus strand of NC_080097.1, from coordinate 28,072,572 downwards.
AGTGTTTCAAAAGTTATAATATCTCATTAAGAATGAGAAATAGAATAAGCAATTATGAATTGATGGGGTGGCTGGAATGAGAGGATCAAGTGGGAAAGGGGAGAGGTTGAATGACAAGAGAGGGAATATGGGCAGCAGCTAAAATTATGGGATATTTGAAGGGTTGTTTATGAACCAAATGCAGTAGAGTATTTCAAAAATATGTACATACATGAAAGTGATCTAAACAAAATCACCAAATAATGAGGGAGTGAGAGCCCCAACTTTTCATCTCTTGTTATCAACTGAAGCTTCCAATACCAGGACTGGATAACATTCAATTGAACTGTTGGCAAAAGGGGTCCAAAGGAAAACCTCAAACAATGTCTGATCTGTTGCCAAGACTATACTATATGTTGCTGTCTACAAACTGATAGCAAGGTACCTTTCCTGAAGAAAATACCTACATAACTCATTGAACATGGAGAAGTTGACCTAATACCTGCATAGAACCCTCACCCCCAGGTGATAGAATCTTTAGTATAGGAAGGTACACAGCACTCTGCTAAAAGACAGAAATAAATACCACATCAGCTAAAACTCCTGTGATATACATTGGATTCCTGCCTGTAGGTAGCACAAAGCTTATGGGAATAACCAACTAATACCTGATTTGACTTAAGACCACTCTATGAGGTATAACCCATAGTGAATACAGCATTAGAGGGTAATTCTGCTGTGCTCCTAGATTGGTACCTTGTTTAGCCATCATCAGAGAAGTTCCCTCCTGCAGCAGATGGTAGCAAATATAGACCCACACCCAGACATGCAGAGTGAGAGACCTTGGAACACTCAGACCTAAAACGGATGTCTCCCTTAAATCCTTATCTTCAGGGCTCAGAAAACACCATGAAAGATGAGGTAGAAAGCATGTATGAGCCACAGGGAATGAAGGGCACCAAACAAACAAAGCTCTTCTAACTCAACATGATCAAAGCTCATACAAACTCACAGAGACAGGATGCACAGGGCCTGCATGGGTCTGTACCAGATTCTCTGCGTGTATTTTATGGCTTTCAGCTTAATGTTTTATGGGATCCTTGAGTGTGTGAACAAGCCAGTTTCTGATCTTGCCCCTTCTCTTTCCTTCTGTTTGTTTTATCTAACTCCAGCGTGAGATTTCCTTTGTTTTATTTTGTTATTATCCCTCAAAAGCCTGTTTGTTTCCTAACAAGAGACAGGAGCAGAGTGAATCAGGATGGTAAGGGAGGTATGGAGGAACTGGGAGGAGTAGAGACAAGGGAAATGTTATCAGAATTATGTGAGAGAAAAATTATTTTCGATAAAAGAAAGAAAAAGTGAGAAAAAGTGATACAGCTAGGTCACAAAGTAGTTCTATTTTTACTGATTTCTCCATTGGCTTCAGTAGTTTATATTCCCATTAACACTGAAAATTTTCTCTTTTTTTCTATTCTCATCAGTATTTCTTATTATTTTCTTAATGTCTGTCTTTCTGACTGGGGCGAGATAGAGTCTCACTGTTTTTGGAAATTTGTATTTCTCCGATGTTTAGTGATATTGAACATACACATATATTTTCACATCAATATTTATTACAGCACTATTCACAATAGCTAACATATATAAAACCACCTAGGTGTCTGGTAACGCATATAAGAAAATTAGTTTTATATGCACAATTGGAATAGTTTTCAATTACAAAGAAGACTGAAGTTATATTGTTTTCATTCAAAAGGATGCAGTTGGGGATAATCATATTAAGTAAATTAAGTGATTCACAGAAAGGAAAACACCACGTTTAATCTCATTTGCAGTCCTAGATTTTATATAAATACATGAGATTGAGAATAAACACATGAAATGAAGGTAGAATTGAACAAAGGAACTAACAGAAGTCAAGAGCATGAAAAGAAGATTTCATTAAGGGTGTGTATAGGGAAATATACTCAAAGTGCATTATATATTTCCTAGAAAATATCCTTATGTAACCCAGTAACATATACAATGAATATAGACCAATGGGAAAAGTTTTAAAAAATAAAATAAGGGAGAATTAAAACAAAAATGACAAGTTTAAAAATCTCATGAAAACTATAATCACCAATTACATAAAAATTATTAGGTTTGGTAGTAAAAAATGTTTTATTTGTTAGTATTGACTTAAGTATCTACATTTAGCTATTTTGAGTTAATCATTTTATATGAGTAACGTATACATTATAGAAATATCACTTTATGTATATTTTATTTAATTTTATATATTTTATATACTAACTACAGTTTCCCCTCCCTCCTTTCCTCCTATTTAAGAGATCCTAGCATATCAGAAGACTCTCATCTTTGTTATAAGAATGATCTCTTTTATGATAATAAAATTCTGGATCAACCAGTAATAACATTTTGAGAATTAAATCTTTTATTATTTCTATTCGTATAGGTAAGGACTGTACAGTTTTGTCTTCTTCCACTAGAATAATTAGTTTGAGTCTAGCTGCAGAAGTTGACAGAACAGAGAAAATGTGTCATCATTATATGATATTATCCTTTGTATATCTGCCTGTCTTAAGGGTAATTAATAATAAATGTTATTTAGCATAGAGGATGTTTTTCTTGAATCTTACTAAGGAAACAAGTAATGCTACAACATTTCAAATTTATTAGAGAGAAGAAGGTGGACATATAAGAGGAACTAGAGGAGAGAAAGAGAAATGCGGGGAGTGATATAATTATATTTTAATTAAAATATCAATTAAAACCACACCAGTACTCTCAGTTAAAATAAGATATATTAGACTTGATTATTAAAGCTTTGTCTTGGAACCTAAATAGACAATTATTTACACAGACAATCCTTCATACTTTACCAGCATGAAATTACAATTAAAAAGAAAAAACTTGTAGAGATGTCAAAAATGTCCTTGAAATAAAAGAACATGACTCTGAACATACAAGAATTATTGTAAGTTTTTCATCACAGGAGAAAATGAAATAATTTTGTATTCATTAAACAGATTTTGAAATAATCTTCAATTAAACAGACAATAAATTACCAAGTCCTACAAAGATAAAACCTTAATCTTTCACAGAATATTTTCAACCACTTACTTGTCATGCTTCAAATTTTCTTTGCCTCTAATTGTGCTCATGTTAACAAATATGTCCAGGAAAGAGGAAAATAATAAAATAGGCTTATGAATTACTGAAGAGCCTATCATAATGTTATTTCATATTAGGATTAGATATGTCAGCCATGTTAACTAAGGAAAACAAAGATATGGAGAAATCATTTCTCTGTTAGAAATATTTCTTAAGTTTAACTGAGTTACTTATTCCATATATAATTATTTTCCATTATTTTAAATAATGTGGCGTATTTGACATTTTAACTTGTAAATGTCAGTTTCAAAATCATGTTTTATATAACATATGTTTCATGTAACATAGAATATGACACAAATATTTTTGAATGTCATCTCTATAATAACATCCAACATCTATATAATATAAATTTGGAAGATATAACATAATATAAAATAGTTTAAATGGAAAACAATCTTAGAATTGGGTGCATTTTGATTGATTTTGCAGGTTCTGACATAGTTGTTAGAATATTTTATGTCCTCAATATTTTCATATTATTTTCCATACTTTATCTTTTATATGCTGTTTGGCATCATCATCCAAGATATGGCAAAGTTACCTCTCTGATGATATGCTTCTGATTATGTTCAGAGGTGCATCTCTTATAGCTTTCTTCAAACTTACAGTGTAGTAAAGAAATGCGCACTCAGGGAAACTGTGCTATCCTTACTTCACATGTCCATAAACTCTCTGTTCTATATAAAAATAATATAAATGCGATGGCAGGGACCGCATTTGTGAAGAGTTAATTTTCACGATTAATAATTAGAAATGAACAAGTAAAACTTACCATCCAATAAATAAGACCTCACAAGAATGTAATGTCTTGTTTAGATTTAAGTATAATATCTATGAATCTATTTCTCTTCTTTTTTCTCGTTTGCTTCATTTTCATCCTTCTAGTTAGTCTCCTCTTATATGACATTTCTTTTCTGTGGGCAGCTGAATTTGGAATAAAAGGAACAGTGACACGTGATAAAATTGTTCATGTTCAATTCTGGACTTTCATCCTCACTGGGATCTATGTTAATGTCATCTTGACTTTTGATATCTGTTTCTTTGTTAGTGAATAAAAAGATGTCCCTGATAGTCATTCACTCTGAATGTTATATGTCTTATATGTCTTCTGCCTAAGAATTTTTTTTTTTTTTTTGGTTTTTCGAGACAGGGTTTCTCTGTGGTTTTGGAGACTGGAGACTGCCCTGCCCTGGAACTAGCTCTTGTAGACCAGGCTGGTCTCGAACGCACAGAGATCCGCCTGCCTCTGCCTCCCGAGTGCTGGGATTAAAGGCATGCACCACCACCGCCCGGCCTGCCTAAGAATTTAATACTAAGAATTTAATCTGTTTTATAGAAAGATACCCTCAAATACCTAGGACAGTGCCTTGCATTCAAAAAAATCTTCAAAAAATTGCTTAATTAACAAATTCTGGTGGCTCAATTGCAAATATCAATTTAGTTTAAAATAACCCATATATTTAAGATATGTTAATATAAACTTTAGGGTATTCAATATAGACATTATCAATTTCTTATAATACGGCTGTGTGTTTTGTTTTTTTTGGTAGTTCTTCCTCATCCAGAAATAGAGCTCAATGACCTCTATTCTCTTGCCCCTTCTTTTTGTTTTACCTTTTACCTTTTTGATGTTTTTCTACCATATAGTTAGCTTTATTTCATGATATTTTTTGATCCTCTCCTAAGAATGTGGGAAAATTTCTCTTGCCTGCACACATACTTGCTACAATGCAAATGTATTTCAAGCTTTTTGTTATAGTGAGCAAGTACTGCTTTAGGCTTCAAGCATCACCAGCTTGGTTAAACTCCAGGCTTCACCTCGGATACATTGTGCAACTTACAGACTTAACAAAGGAAGTGCACATTCACCAAGCTTGTTTAAAAGGCATGCTTTTACTGTTTTCCATTCCCTTCTGTCCTCCCAAATCTTAGAGAAATAAATTTGATACAGTATTTTTCAAGGCTGGAGCTATGATTTCACTGTTAAGAACATTTAGTACCCCTAAGTTCTATTTATGAAACCCACATCTAGGAGCTCACAGACAACTATAAGCATAGATCCAGGGGATCTAATACTCTCCTCTGTGTCTATGAATATCTACACTTAAGTGTATATACTCACAAACAAACATATACGACTGCATGTACTTCAAAAACTTATTAAAATTAAATTAGATAAACCTTTTTATATTTTATTCAGTCTTTAGAAATATTTTCAGTGGATTATTATTAAAAAAATCTACCATATTTTGAAATTCACATAATCAGGGACAATGTAATAAAAAAGATGATCGCAAGTTCACAGCCATTCTTCCCATTGTCTATGGAATTCTTTCCATCTGTCATAACCTTTGCCTGACATCAAGAACACAAAGGATTGGTTGGCTTGAGCTCCCAGTCTCCAGGCATCAAGACTTGTGTAAACTCATAATAGAAAATTATGAAATTTAGTCAATGTTAGTAATATAAAAACTGCTCCATTGTAATTTACTGCACAGACCACTTTTACTAAAATTCAGGAACCTGAGAAGAACATTTTTAAAGAGGGGGCTGAAAAACCTTGTTTGTAAATAACTCAGCTTAAAGAAATGCAGGCTTAGAATAATATTTCTGGATGAAGAAACAATAGGAGAAAAGTTGGAGTTTTGTGAAGTCTTACCAGACTGTAAAAAGTAGAATGAGACGGAATCAGGAATGCGTTTAACTGAGTGATGATTGCGACACAAAGTGGACTATGATTTGACTGCTAGGTTAGGTCTTTGAAAGGTGCTCTGTGGTACAGAAATACGCAGCATGTAGGAATTATAGCAAGGACACTCACCAGCATATTAGAAGATTCTTACATATATAGGTATATTTGTTCTTGGCCTAAGAAGTAAGATAATTGAATAGTTTGTAACTTGAACAGCAGGTACAATTTAGTGTATCTCAAATTCAAGCTACTTTATCTAAAATTAATCATCCTTTGCAATACTCACACATGTACACACACACACACACAAAGAAAGAGAAAGAGACAGAAAGAGAGAGAATTCTGTAAGCTCTATCTTCTTTTTTATTTTTGCCAACTTTCAGCAGCTCTATCAAGAGCCAGTATTTACATGTACTAAAATGCTTAAAATTCAGTACTCAATCACTCAAAATGCATTATCATAATTTTCTCATACTGGATGCTTCCTAAGGAACTGACACAAGATTTTCCTTAACATACAAAAATAATAAGAGCTGTAATAAATAGTAGGACCATAGAAGAATTAGTGCATATAAAGTCTTGATGGTGAAATGCCTGACAGAAGCATAGGCTGAATCCCTGCCTGGCTGAAAGAGAGGACATTTTCCCAACAGGTGATGTTGCTGAAGCAGTGTGAGAGCAGGTGACTGAGGGAGTATAATGAAACTTGCCACGGGAATCAAGTGCAGTCAATTTTAACAGCCACAAGGCACCAAGGAACCTTAGGGATCCACTGGAGATGCTGAGCCGATTGATCTACTAGCATCATTGCTGAGGGCACGCTAGGAAAGTGAGATGCCAGCCTTGCACAGCAAGAATAGCATAAAATATCACCAGAGTGAGTTTGGAAAATAAGAGATCCCTAACACCATGAACAAAAAGAGAGACAGGAGGCAAATTTCTACTGGTAAGTATTTTATCTTAACTTGTAAAAAGTTAGTCATCTGCTGTAATGTTAATATTGAACAGAGGCAAGAAAAAGTGTTCCTGGAAGGCCTCAACTTGCCACTATCCCACCAATGTGCACATTTCAGGATCCATGGTCTAGGGAATGTGCTATGTGAAGACTAATTGTCTTGTTTATAATAACGTAACAAAATAAAAAGAATTGTGATAAAAAATCAGAAAAACAATCAGTCCATGGATTTTAACAGACATTGACTAAGATGAACGGTAGTAGGTAGACAAGTCTTATTACAAGTGGTTGGACTTGTACAAAATTTTGAAAGTTGAACAGAGCTAATCCATAGAAGCAGATATTTTGCAGGGGGGTTGAGTCATTAGTTATTCATATTTCTGCTGGACCTAGAAGAGATAATAACCATTTTCAGGATAGTAGTGTGCTGCAGATAGACACCATATTACAGTTCTGCTATTACCAAAGTAGAAATCTGTTTCATATTCTTGATTTGTACAGAAAAATTGAGAAAGTCATCCTATGTATAGGATAGAACACACAGAAAAGATTTGAGTGGGACTTTGGATAATACAAAAGATGAACCCAAAATAATTTGGAATAATTTTGGAATTTCCCAGCTAGGAACAGAACTCTTCTCTCATTGTAGAATCTAAGAACACTTACATTCTCAGTGTCTAGACAATAAGCACATGTTGTTCAAGGCTACAATGAACAAAGATTCACTGTCATAGGTGAATGAGCAGCATCAGATTCTGCAGCAGCATCAGCAGTAGTAACTACATCTTGTTGTCAGGGAAACCGGAGGCATGAATAGGTGGGGATCAAGGTTTTTGGAATTGGCAGGGAAAGGAACACTGTTGTGCTGAACAGAAGAACAACACAGCAGGTTATATTCTACAGTTCTTGGGTATTTACTTTTCAAACACAATTTGGGGCTAAGCTCATGGCATTTTTGAAATACCCATTTCATGAAATATCATTTTTGTGTCAGTTCGCTCCTGTTGCTTACAGAACAAACCCGAGAGCTTTCTGGTAGGGAGAGCATTCAGATAATTTAGCCTTGAACTGAACTCTCAAGCAAGGGTGATAGGAGGTGTCATTTTCAAAAATAAATGGAAAGTTTTAGTGTCATATATTCTATAAGCATAAAATCTGAGACTGGGGAGCTTTTCAAATGGACTGCACTAGTAAATAAGTATTTCCAGTCAAAGGCAGGGAGATTAATCAATGTTATATTGACCACACAGAGTTATTCCAAAGCTGGAAATGTTATCTTTTTCCCTCTGTGATCAGGGCGCATCAATGTAGACAGATATCGTCTGGCAGCAGTTAGGAGAGAGACAAGAATACTATTACCCTTAATTTAGAAAAAGAAATGACTCTCAGATCATTGAGACAGATATTCCTAGGCTGGAACATTTACAAGCTATTTTGAAACTAGTTACATAAGAAGGGCACAGTGAATTTGTAATTACAAGGTTTTGAAAAACAAGCAAGCAAACAAAGCACAGGGGAGAAGGGAGCCCATTTTAAGTTTATTTCAGCCTAGGATATCTTTTTCTTTTGTTTGTTTTGTTCTCAAGACAGGGTTTCTTTGGGTAAACCTGGCTGTCCTGGAACTGGCTCTGTACCTGGTTCGTCTTGAACTCACAAACATCCACCTGCCTCTGCTTCCCCAGCGCTGGGATTAAAGCATGCACCACCATGCCTGGCCTTATTTTTATTTTTAAAAAACATTCATTGAGTTTTGTCTTTAACAGTTTTATACATGTACAACATTCATTCATTTATACATATAATCACTCTCCTATCTTGCTTCTACTGTTTCGTCATCCCCATCTTGCATACAATTTCTCCTCCAACTTCCAGTACTTTATGACTTTTTTTGTTGGTTTTGGTCTTTATTTTTATTTTTTTGAGACTCATAGTGCTTAACTGGTATCATATGTGTGACCACTATAGCTTGGTGGGTTCTTCATTTGTGCATACCTGAAGACAATCCTGTCCATTCTATAGATGTTATAATTGTTTTGCAAGGAGGAATATAGTTCCACAGATCTTCCCTAATCCACAATTGATTGCTGATAGCCCAGTCTTGAGTAGGTTCACTGCAAGAGCTACAGCTGCTAGAA